>NW_005874232.1:6343-17264 GCF_000147115.1 Myotis lucifugus | reverse complement strand
GGGGAGGTTGCTGTTCATCCCAATGCGGGGCAGTGGCGTCGGGGAAGGGACTAAGCTGGGGCGGGGGGTGGGCTCCGACCCGGTGAGGCTGAGCCTGGGCGGGACCGGAGGGCAGGAGAGGGAAGGGTGTCTGCGTGCAGGAGGCCGGCCGCGGGCTGCTGTGAGTCGGTGGAGGCGCTTCCACCTCTTCCCGGCACTTGGTGCACGTGGCGGGCGCTCTCCCGGGTGCTGCCCCGGCGCCCGCCCTCCCGCCGGCGCTGATTGGTGGTCCTGGGAGAAGGCAGGCGCTGATTGGTGGGTCTGGGAGGAGGCCGGCGCTGATTGGTGGGTCTGGGAGGAGGCCGTGCGCATGCTCAACCCAGGAGCCCCACCCGCAGGCGGTGCGCCCTCTGCGCATGCCCAGTGGGAAGGGCGGGCCTGCCCGCAGGTGGCACTGAGTCGCGGGGAGCCTGGACGCAGCTGAGATGGAGCAGGAGGGACTGACGCAGCTGGAGAGGGAACACCAGGAGGCATGTGCACCTGGGGCCTGGGTGCAGCAGGCAGCCCCCCTACCCCGGGCTGACCGCAGGGAGACGAGGAGGGCCGAGGCCCTGCTGCCGGGGGGCCAACCCCAACACGTGCCCCCAGACCCACCCCCATCCTGCAGGGAGCAAGCTGAGCCCGGCGAGGGTGCCTGGCCACCCTGCATCACACAGCAGAGCGAGGCGGGTGAGGTGCAAGGAGGCAGCGTTCTGGCCTCACCACTGTGGCCGCCGCAGCTGAGGCAAGCCCTCTGCCCGGGGCTCCAGCCCGACCCTCTGGGATGGCACTGGGTGTCGGGGGTCTATTCTGATTTTCACAGAGAGCAGCGCTGACCCCAGCACAGGCACTCCCAGACTTCCGGCCTGGGCCTTGGCGGCTCTCCCGGGGCCTGTGCACTCGCTGTGTTTACTCTCGGGAACTGGAAAACGCCCTGTGGCCCCCCACCCTCCGCCCCCGCGCGCCCCGCGCCCCGCTGAGGTTAGCCAGGGCCAAGGAGGTGAGAATTGGAGATAGAGCGCCCGCATCTGGGAACAATGGCGAGGCCTGTAATTAACATTCAGCAGCTGCATAACACCCATCACATCCCTGCATCTCCCAGACCCTCCCTCTCCCGGCCACCGGCCCACGGCCCACGGCCCACAGCGCTGCGTGTAAATGATGCGGTGACCGGAGCAGCACACCCCTCCCTGCCGCTCTGGCCCGAGTCCCACCTTCCCTGCGCCTGGGTCAGAAGCCTTTTAAAATCTTTAAGTTAAATGTATTGAGGGAGCACTGGTCACAGCATTACATGAGCTCCAGGTACCACTTCACCTCCGTGGCATCTATATCCCCGCTGATGCTCCGGGCCTTGTCGGAGGCCCACACAGTGAGTGCTATTGCCGATCTTAAATACCGACTAAAAATGAGAGCACGCCCAAGTAGACTGTCATGGAATATGAATTTTTAAATATGTTTTTATTGATGTCAGAGAGGAAGGGAGAGGGAGAGAGCCAGAAACATCCATGATGAGAGAGAATCATGGATCGTCTGCCTCCTGCACGCCCCACACTGGAGATGGAGCCGGCAACCCGGGCATGTGCCCTGACCTGGAATCGCGATGCTCGATCACTGACCTACACTAGCTGGACTAGAATATGATTTTTTTTTTTTTAAATCTGGTTAACAGTCTACCCAATATCCTGAAAGACCCCGGTGCCTGGGCCCGGGTGGGTGGCCTGGGCAGTGTGACCTCTCTCCTGCCTCTGCCTCCGGGTAGGCTCTGGGGTTAGCCAGGCTGGGTTCTAGTCCCTGCATCACGTGTTGCGAGCTAAGCAGCTGAGGGAGGGGTCAGGCCCCAGGTCGGTGGTGGAGTCTGTCTCTTACCTGCCCCTCTGAGCCCTGTGTGGAGGTCTGATTCCACCCATTTTATGGAGGGAGAGACTGAGGCTCAGTGTGGTCTCCACCCAGTGCAGCCCCCAGCACCCCCAGACTCCCCCTGAGACCCTCCCCTGTGGCCTGCCCAGCAAACCTCCCCCTTGGCACAGCTGGGTCCCTCTGTGCCCGGGACCACGCTGACCCTCTGTCACCACAGCTCACCTCCGGCCCAGGGAGGGCTGCAGACCCAGCCTGTCCGTCAGCCAGGCCCCTCGGGCAGGGGACAACGGGGGTGGGTGCACAGGCGGGGGAGCCGTTCAAATCCCTGTGTGGTGTCCGTCTCGGGACCATGGGTCCGAGGCCCCCTTGGCTGGGGGCTGGGGCTGGCTCTCTGAGCTGTTCACGGTGAGGAGCCAAGCGCGGCTGGTCCTGGAGGTGCCCCAGCCTCAGGAGTCGGATTTGAAGCCTCCTTCCCGAGGAGGAGGGGGAGGGATGGAGTCGGGGGTGGGTGTGGGGGGGGAGGGGGCAGAGGGCAGGCCTAGGCACCAGTCCCTGCCGGGAGCCCCTCCAGGTGAGTGGCCAGTTCACCTCTGGCCTGGGAGGGTGTGGGGAGCCGGCACGGCCATGGCATAATCAGCCCCAGGGCGCCTTATGTGCCACGCCAGCTCAGCCTGGTTCAGTGACCCTGAGTGGGGGGTGAAAGAATTGAGAAAAGACAGACAAGAGAATGAAAGCTGGGTCTCGGTGGGACGCTGCTCCCTGATGAGGAGACAGCGCCAGCGCCCACAAGCCGTGTCTTTATTTTATAGCAGATGCCGCGAGGCAAAGCAGGGGCGTGATCAAGTTGTTCACAGCATTCTCGTGAGTTTCAACCTCACTCAACTACATGCACCTGAACTCTATCACAAGGCACGTGGGGCCACGTGTTCAGACCATAGGTTCAAGCTCACAACCACAGCCGTTGGCTATGATTGTGCTGGGAGGGCCCTGCCCTCCAGCTGGGACTTGCACGTGGCAATGAGAGGACCCTGTCCTTTCATTAGTCCGAGGCTTGATCCTGTCCAAAACACCGTAACCGCGTCCCACAGGAGGGAACTTGGACCACAGGCTCTTCCCCCTGCAGCTTGTTTCCTGTCCGCCAAGATGGGGTCCCTGCCTCCTCGTGGGGCGTGAACAAGCTTGCAGAGGGCCCAGGGCGCCGAGCCCCCGCCCCCGACGGATGGCGGCGGCTGCTCAGGGCAGTGTCCCCCACGGCGCAGGGCTGCTTCCGGGCCCAGGTGGCCATTGGCAGGGCCTCGGCGGTGCTTCTCGTTTTGTGAGTCAGCGCGATGGGAACATTAATTTCTCGGAGTGGCTGGCGGGCCCAGGGCTGGGAAGGCGAGGAGTGTTGGCCAAGGTTGGGCTGAGGGCGCCCCGTGGGGGTGGGAAGGCGCCCAGGAGGCCTGTGCTCCGCCACCGGGTAACTGTCCCTACCGTCTGCTGGGCTCCTGGCCTGTGCCCAGCCCGGGGGATGCGGGTCCGGCCGGGGTGGCAGGGGAGCGGGTGTGCCTGGCATGGTGAGGCCTGGCGGGTGGGCAGGATTGGCAGGGCCTGCCTGGGCCCTGGGTGAGCTGGGGGGGGGGCAGAGGCACAGTGTGGCCCCGGGTGCGAGAAGCTGGGGAAGGGGCGGCGAGGGGTCTCCCCTGGGGCCCCCGAGGGAGCCAGCAGGCGGCCCCGTCCTCTGAGGACTCCTGGCCGTGGGGAAGGTCAGTCACTGTGTGTGAAGCCACCGCGTCGGGGTGATTGTGTCACCGCAGCCCAGGAGGCTCCCACACCATCTCGGAGCAGGTGGGTGGGGCCTATCCCAGGACCCCAGGGGTGGCCCACAGCCAGGGGCGGGCTCAGGCTGCCTCGGCCCTCGCCCCCAGTCCCACGTGTGGCCTTGGGGTCCCTCCTGGAATGGCAGGTGTGGGGGGTGATGTGGAAGTTGATGGGCCTGCTGGCCAGTCTCTAGGATACCTTCTCCCTGGAAACTTCCAGAGCCGGCCGGCCGGCTTTCGGGGACCTGGGCTTGGCGGGAGGCGGCGCCCGGCGCCCCCGAGTATACGCATCGCGTGTTGGGGGGTCTCTTCGCCAGGCCTGTGCCGTGTCCTGCTCCCTGCTCCTCAGACGAGGGCTTTTCAAAGGCTTCTTCCTGGAGGTGAAATTCACGCGACAAGGGCGACCGACCGTGCTCAGCGGAAGGTCAGTGCCTGAGGCGGAGGGAGGTGCTGCCAGCCCCTGTGCCGAGCTCCCGAGTGTCCCAGCTCCGCAGGCCGGCCCTGGACCGGACTCAGCCCCCCGCCTGGGTGCCTGTGGACTGGCCTGTCCTGGCGTTTCAGGGACACGCGCCATCCTCGAAGCCCTCCTGCTGGCTCCTTTCACCGATGTCTTGGGGGTCCATTCATGTGTGTGCTTGTGTGTATACATGTGTGTGTGCGTGTGTGTGCGTGTGTGTGTGTGCGTGTGCGTGTCGGTGCCTCCTCCTTTTCACGGCTGAGGAATGTTCCAGCGGCTGCTGAACCGTCCACCTGCGATGGGGTTTGTGCTGTGGCCCTTTGGCTGCTGTGATTCCCAAGCAGATAGGGGAGGGGCCGGCCCCGAGCCCACGGCCATTTGGGTGGGGGCGGGGCTTGCACTCCTCCTGGTGGGGACCCCTGTGCTCTCCCACCCCTCACTGCCGAGCCCGCCCGCCCCTTGGGCCTGGGCCTTGACCTCCAGCTGCCTGAGCACCGGCGGGACCTGCAGGTGAGACCCGCCCGAGGCTGCAGGTCCCCATGTCCGCCCTGCGTGCGGGGCTCAGGCCCTGGGGTCTGAAGAGTCTCAAACACTGAGCTCCCAACGTTCCCGTGTGTGTCCCCCCCCACCCCACCCCCAGGCAGGCCTGGCTAGTCAGGACTTAGCCGGCCCGCCGCTGGCAAGCTGCCCACCTCAGCCAACCGCCCTGCCCGCCTGGTCCCCCTCCTCCCCCTCCCCACCCACAGGCCCTTCCTGCCCCTCCCACCCCATCAGTCCTGGCTCTTTCCTGCCAACCCCACCTGAACCCCCACAGGAGGCAAGGCCTGTGGGCGCTGGGACAGGGCGGGGCTCCCGCGAGGGCCTGGAGGTTCTCAGGTCGGGGAGGTGGGGGGACCCTGGTGCCAGTGCCGGGCTCTGCTCCATCCAGGGCCCGTGCTGCTCTGGTCGGAAGACAGTCTGACGGGAGCCGGGTCCTCTGGGAAAGGACGCGCCGGGCCTGGAAATAGCCACGTGTGGACAGAAATAACCGGCCTCCGAGGGCAGCAGGGAAAACTAAATGGGCCACATTAGCATTCTCGGCGCTTCCCACGGCCACCGTCTCCGTGCGAAGGTGAGGTGTTCATCCTTCTAGACACGAGGGATCAGAGGCCCGGGAGGCCGAGCGCTGCCCGGGTCCCCTGCCCGTCAGCCAGGCCTCTGAGCCCTGTGCTTCCGGACCCGGCCTGCGCGCCCACGCCTGTGAGCTCTGCCCCCCCACGCCTGCGGCTAGACCAGCCGTGGGCAAACTACGGCCCTCGGGCCGGATCCGGCCCATTTGAAATGAATAAAACTAAAAAAAAAAAAAGACCGTACCCTTTTATGTAATGATGTTTACTTTGAATTTATATTAGTTCACACAAACACTCCATCCATGCTTTTGTTCCGGCCCTCCGGTCCAGTTTAAGAACCCATTGTGGCCCTCGAGTCAAACAGTTTGCCCACCCCTGGAGACGCCCTCGCCTGCTTCTCTCCCAGAGGCAAACTCCTACTCATCCTTCAAAACCCAACTAAATGCCACTTCCTCTGGAAAGCCTTCCCCAGTCCTGTGGCAGGCGGTCGAGCCCTCGGACGGATCTCTGCCAGACCCTCACCACAGTGACTGGAGGAGAGCTGTGGGCCCCTTGAGATGGGATTGTGCCTCGTCCATTGCTGCACCCCCAATCCCATGCCCAGGGGCACAGGAGGTGCTTGTTGAGTCTGCTCACTGGAGGCTGTTCTCGTGGACATGTGAGCTGCGCCAAGTTGCATGCCTGTCCCTTCCCCGCATTTTCACCCCGACGCCCCAGGAGCCGGCGTTAGCAAGGCCACGCACCGGGGAGCTCAGGGAGGCGGCTCCCTTGCCCAAAGGCCTCACAGCAACTGAGGGTCGGACCTGGGGTTGGAACCCAGTCCCACGGCCTGGGTCTTTCTGGAGGGGACAGGCCCTAACCCTCCCTCCGTCCCCACCAGCACCGCCCGTCCCTTCCCGGACAGGAGGGGCCGGGACACTGAGTGACACACGGCCCGGCCAGTTTCTCCCTGGCGTCCGCCCGTCTGTCTGTCTCCTGCTTCCTCGCCACCTGGGTTTGGGGCAAGTGCCAGTGCTGCTGGTCGGGCATCCCCGCCCTCAGGCATGTTTCTCCTGCTCGCTGCCAGGCTGTGTGACTCCAGGCAGGTGTCTGACCCTCTCTGGGCTCACACGGTGGTGAATGAGGTGATGTCAGTCTCCTTCCACAGGAGGGACGGCTCACCATTTGACCGCCCCTCACAGTGGCCTCTCCCGCCCCCTCTGGCAGGTTCCCGTGGCCGGGGCCTGGCTTTCCCTGACTCGGTGTCACTTCCCTGGGCGGACCAGGAAACCGCGGCTCCTCACTCCCCCAGGCACCTTCCCGGGACTGCTGACCCCAGGGTCACCCCTCCCAGGGTCGGTGGTGGAGGCGACCAGGAGGGTCACTCCCAGCCCGGAGCTGGCCGCCTCCTCCAGGCCAGCAGCGCCACCTGGTGGCCGAAGGCCTCCAGACACCTGGGTCCAACTGGCGTGTCCAGCCGATCCGTGGGAGGGGCTGGCCGCTCACGGCATCTCTGAGAACCCAGGGGTCCTGTGCCCGAGCCCAGGCCTGGAATGTGCCCTCGCTCTGCCCCTGCCAGGTGCGTGCAGGTTCCAGGGGCAGCTCGAGAGAGGGCTTCACCCAGAAGGTATTCCAGAAGGGGGCTCTCAGTCCCCGCGCGCGTGTGCACGTGTGTGCGTATGTATGTGTGCGCGCGTGTGCATGTGCATGCATGTGTGAGTATGTGTGTGTGTGTGTGCGCGCGCTGGGGGCAGAGGGCCTGCGGGAGGGGCTCCTGTGCAGGGAAGGGGAGCGAGGCTGCTGGAGGAATGAGAGGAAATGAGTGAGTGTGCGGGTCCTTCTCGGGCAGCCCTGTCCTCTCCCTTAGCTCAGGGCAGTCACTGCTGACGAAGCGCTGAGCTCCATGCGTGTACCCACACACAGGTGAACACGCACACAAACATGCATTCACACGCAGCATACACACATACACAATGACGCACATACATGTGCACATACGACACACACACGTGTTTCATGCTCACAACCCCACCTCGGGGCAGAAGGGGCCAATTACCTCCCTGACGGAAGGGGAAACTGAGGCTCCGGATGGCACGTGACTCCCTCCAGATGGGGGGCTGGGGTGGCCAAGGGCGAGCCTGGGCGGGCGAGCCGCTGCCCTGCTGTTCCCGTGGCGCCCACCGGGCGGGGCTGTGGCGCCCTCTCTGTGAGCCTCTGGCGTCCGGGCCCAGGCCCTGCCCCAGCCCTCGCCCTGGGCTTGGCCCTGGAGACGACAGGATAGAGCGGGGTTCAGACCCTGGGCCTCACCCCCCAGCAGGCCCGTAGGAGGCCCAGGACCCCCAGGAATGGGTCCCGAGGCCACCAGTGCTGCCTGGACACCTGGCTCCCAGGGGTCAGGCTGCTGCATCCCGGGCCCTGGATGCGAAGGTCTGTGGGTCCCGGGGCCCTGGGAGACGCGGGAGATGAGGGGATGCTGCCATCTCCCCGCCCTCCCCGGGGCCACAGTGGGCCCTGATGGTTGGAGCAGAGCAGGGGGCTGTGCCCCTGGCCGCTCCTCCCACCCAGTTCATGCCCCGCCCCTACCCCCCTGAGCCCCCTCGGGAGCCCCCACTCTGTCAGGCGGCGCCCCAGGAAGGCCTCCCTGGCTTGGGGTGTGACTGGGGACCCCACACTGTGTGAGGCCACCTCTCTGCCCAGGACTCCCTCCCCCAACTGAGCCTGGGAGTGGGCACGGTCGGCTGGTGTAGGAGCACAGAGCCCTTTGTCCTGGCTAAGGGCAGTGGCTGCCAGAGGGAAGGGGTGGGGGGAGAGGGGTCCTGACATACGGTGGCGGGAGGAGATGTGGCTCTGGGTGGTGGCCACACGGTGCAACACACAGATCTTGTCACACAGAGACCCACCCCTGAAACCCGTGTGATCAATGTGGACCAACATCACCCCAACCAGTTTAATAAAAAAACAAAAAAAGAAGCAAGTCCTTGCTGGGCCCGGCGGGAGGGGGTGTGCAGCCCCACTGGGTGGGCAGAGGGAGCAGGCCAGCCGCCCCCCCCCCACCCAGGCTGGGGAGTCATGTGTCCTAAGCCCTGATTACAGATGTGGGAAGTGTGGCTGAGAGGGGCTCCAAGCAAGCGGCCCCTGCCCCCCAGACCCTAGCCTGGAGCAGGACTCCTGCCCTCTGGGCCCAAGGCGGAGCTGGGAGGCCCCAGGTCACTGCTCAGCTGCAGCCTGGTGGGTGGGGGGGACCGCTAAGACCAAGCCACACACTAGAATGGATTCCCCCCAAAGTGTGGGAGCCCTGAGGGCAGGGCCGGGGAGGGGCTGCCAGGAGAGGGCTGACGCTAGGGGCAGGGGAGGCTCCGAGGGGCAGGGAGGGGTCATGTGGAAGTGGGGGGACACAGAGAAAGAACAGGGGCCTAGGCCTGGCTGCAGGGGCCTGTCCCCCCTTTCCTCGGTCCCCCGCTCCCTGCACTGGGACCCCCTCCCTCTGCGACACTCACTCAGCCACTGGTCCCTGGCCCCGGGCCCACAGCCTTTAAGCGGGCGCTGCGCGGGGTGGTGTGGCCTTGGCCGGGTCAGGCCGGTCTGCGTGGGAATTCTAGCTCCTCCGCGGTGACATTAGGTGGCCTTGGAGCCTCCCTGTTCCCTCTGTGACTTGGGAACACAGACCCCTCGGGGCGTGAGGACACCCCCAGAGTGTGTGAGGATGTGGCGTGACTGGCCTGGGGGTGTCTTCGCAGGTCACACGCCTCCTGGGCGCCCCTGGCCGGTGCCTCCTGGAGGAGGGGTGTGGGAGGCGGGTGAGGGGCGCGTGCTGCAAGTGTGGGGTCTGAGCCAGGAGCAGGGGGGACATCCATCTTCGCAGGGCGCCGACTCCTGCCTCAGGCATCGGGGCCTCCAGGAAGCCGGGCGGGCGCCACCGTGACATTTCCTGCTATTAATGGAGCCTAATCCAAACAGGCCCTAATATTTACCCCGCCGCCTCCGGCGCAGAGGGTGCCAGACAGCCAGAGTGATGGGCCTGTCCTAGCGCCCCCCCCCGCCCCCGCTGCGCTTCCCGGGCCCAGGACGCAGACCCGCTGTGTGTGAGGCAGGAACGGGGAGCCGCACACCCGGAGCCTCAGTTCCCCCATCTGTGAAATGGGTTGACAATCCTGACCTCCCAGGCTTATGGGGCGTTTCAGAGGGAGGGAGGACGCGTGGTGCCGCTGTGCGAGCCCACAGTCCCTCCCTCTCCCGGGTGTCCAGTCCGCTAACTGACCCATCCCCCTCCTCCCGCTCCCTCCAGGACATACCTTTGGTGATAAGACACCTGGGCATTCTGGCCGCCCTGCCATGTCCACCTCTCCTCCCTGGGCACTCGTCATTCTGCCCACCTGTGTCCCTACACCAACGACTGTGCCCACACCCTGCCCACACGTCTGCCCCCTGCAGCCCCTCCATCCCCTGCCCTTCACAGAGGCCGGGGACGGCAGAACCAAGAACCCGCGGCCCAGTCTCTCCCGGAGCCGCCTGTGCAGGGACAGTGGGTGCAGGGCTGGTGCGCAGGCCGCCTTCTCAGCCCTCGGCGACCCCTGCCCACCAGCAAAGGGAGTCCGGGCACGAAGGGAATAAACAGGTTTAATTTGGGACGAAGACTTCTCCTCAAGGACACTGTTTACATCAGATATAAATACACATGCCATCTCGCGTCACTCGGGCTTCTGGAAAATCCGGAAGGGAGGCTGCGAGGAGGGCCGGGCGATGCAGAGACCCCCCCCCCCCACCTGCATCCTCCCCCCAACAGGCTGGCCTCTGGGGCGCAGGAGGGAGCAAGCCTCGGTGGATGTGGGGGCCCGGCCCCCAGCCCCTTCCCCTCTAGCTGCCAGGCCCGGAAGAGGAGCGGAGATGGGGAGACTGTGGTCCATCCGCCCAGGGCTGTCCAGGGGCCATCGGGCTGCTTCTCAAAGGCATAGGTGGGCCCATTCCCGCCCTGGCCGGAGGCAGGGGCCACCTCTCAAGGTCGAATGGTGGCGGCTCCCCAAGGCTCTTGCAGTCCCTGAGGAACCAGGTTGGATGGAGGGATTGCAGACCTGGGGACCAGAGGCACATGGAGGCAATCCTGGAGGCCAGGTCAGAGGAGGCGATCAGAAGCTCAAGCCAGAGCCCGCCGGCGTGGCTCAGGGGTTGAGCGTCAAGCTATGACCCAGGAGGTCACGGATCGATTCCTGGTCAGGGCACATGCCCGGGTGGCGGGCTCGATCCCCAGTGTGGGGTGTGCAGGAGGCAGCTGATCAGTGATTGATGGATGCTCTATCATCATGGATGTTTCTCTCTCCCTCTCCCTCTCCCTTCCTCTCTGACATCAATAAAGACAAATTTTAAAAAGAAGCTCCAGCCAGAGAAATGCTCCCTCCCCAGAAAGAGCGGGAGCCAGGGTGAGCCGGGGTGGGCAGCTGGGCAGCGCCCCTCTGCCCGGGACGTGCAGGAGGCCTGCATCCGGGGCCTGTGTGTCTTTGCTCTCGGGTTTCTCGTCCATAGGATGGGCCGGAGCTCCGCCGTCCTCCCGGGACAGTGGGCAGGCCTCTGCGGCCACTCCCGGGCTGGCTTTTGGGAAGGGCTTGTGCTGTCTCTCGGGGCAGCACGCGGTGCGGGAGGGAAGTGGGACTGGGTTTTCGAGTCGGACCTGGCTTCTCCTCGCGTGCACCGCACTTTGCTGGGTGAAC
>NW_005874232.1:0-6007 GCF_000147115.1 Myotis lucifugus | reverse complement strand
GACCGGAGTGGTGAGGTCAGTATTATATCTAACACAGTATCTGTGTTCTCCCCTGGCTATCACAGCCCTTGGGTAGGCTTCCTCAGACAGAACACTCGTGTCCTCACATTCGGTAAGTCGGTGTCACCCAGCATTTCCTTTGCTGTGCGTGTCCCTCCTGTCCTCCATGGGGAACGGCTGGAGACGGGGGGAGGGGGGTGGGGAGGGGATCTACCAGGGAGTTGGATGCAGAAAGGGGGAGGGTAGTGATTTGGGAGGGGAAGTGGGAGGAGAGGGATGGGGATGGGGAGGGGGAGGGATAGAAAAGGGGGAGGGGGAGGGCTGACTGTTATTATTTTTTAATCCTCACCAGAGAATATATATTTTTTTCTATTGAAAGAGTGGAAAGGAGGGAGGGCGGGGGAGAGAGAAACATCGATGTGAGAGAGACACAACCTGTCTCTGGCATCACCCCGACGGGGGCAGGCAGGATGGAAGCTGCAGCCCAGGTCCGTGCCCTGAACCAGGAGTCTAACCGAGACCCTTCAGTGCATGGCCAACGCTCTAACCACTGAGCCGAGGGCCAGGCTTCAGGGTGACTCGCTCACTCTCCTTGGAGCCCCAGTTTCTAAAAGCCGTGTCCCTTCTGCTGCAGACCCCCTTCTGGGACAGAACACCGGGCAGAAGGCGCGCCGGCCGCCCCGTGTCCGGGGACACGTCCGCACTCCAGGGAGGCAGAAAGAGCCCCCGCCAGCCTGGAGCCAGTGGACGCTGCTCGCCAACCAGCGCGCAGTGGCCCTGGGATCCCCGGGCTGGGCCCTGGGCAGACGTCGCCGCCGGGAAGAGCTGGTCCTGACCTGGCCGGCCCTGCCCGGTCCTGACCTTGGGCCTCCTTGCTGGGTCCTGCCAATCATGCCTCGGGCCCATTAGCCAGGGCCTGGGTCAGGGCACCAGGGCCGGCGCCGAGGATGCGGCGGTGGCCCGAGCCCAGGGAGCTCTTGCGCACGCCGACCGGGGCGCCGGCTCCGGGCTCCCCCTCGGCCACGCGCCGGCGGAAGAGGCCGCGCACGGTGGCCTGGAAGCCGCTGGTGACGAAGCAGTAGACGATGGGGTCCATGCAGCTGTTGAGGCTGCTGAGCGTCACGGCCACGTGGTAGACCACGATGCTGGCGTGGCGGGGGAGGTCGGGCCACAGCGCCACGGCCACCTGGCGCGCGTGGAAGGGCGTGAAGCAGACCAGGAAGATAACGAGCACCGTGAGCAGCAGCTGCATGGCCCGCACGCGGCGCTGGCGGCCCTGGCGCAGCAGGCCCGGCCGCGACAGCGCGCACAGGATGCGGCCGGTGAACACGCTGATGACCAGCAGGGGCAGCAGGAACTCCAGCACCGTCAGCGCGAAGACCCGGCAGCAGGGCCCGCCGGCCGCCACGCCCAGCACCGACAGCGTCACGGCGCCGGCCGCCAGCCACACGAGGGCGCACACGGCCCGGGCGCAGGCGGGCTGGCGCCAGCGCCGGGAGCCCTCGGGCTGCACGATGGCCAGGTAGCGGTCCACGCAGATGCAGGTGAGGAAGAGGATGGAGCAGTGCATGTTGAGGAAGTAGCCGAAGATGTGCGGGAAGGCGCAGCGCAGGCAGCCCCGCGTGCCGTAGAAGACGGCGAAGCGCGTGGGCAGCGACAGGTCCACCAGCAGGTCGGTCACCACCAGGTTGATGGTGTAGGTGACGGAGGGCGTGGAGGCCCGCGTGCGGCAGCAGAACACGTACAGCGCCAGCCCGTTGAGCGCCAGCCCCGCGAGGGAGACGACGCTGTGCACGGCCAGCAGCGCCAGCCACAGGCCCGGGAAGGCGCGGTGCAGGTCCTCGTCCAGCGCCGCGAACTCGTGGAACAGGTTGGCCCACGCTGCCGCCGGCGCCGTGGCATTGGCGGCCGCCACGGCCGAGGGCCCCGTTGGAGCCTCAGAGGCCATGATGACGGCGGCCGGCCAGCGCTCGCTCCGGGCCTGGGAGGAGAGAGATGGGGTTACCCCGGCGGCATTTGAGCCCTGGAGGCTGGCGCCCCCGCTGGTCTGCTCACCGAGCACCCCGGCCTGTCTGCCTTCCTGTCTCTGCCTCCGCGGCCCTGGCATTGCCCGCGTGGCGCTTTGGCAGGACATTGGTGCCCTGTTCTGGCCAGTGTGGCTCAGTGGACAGAGCATCGGCCTTCGGACTGAAGGGTCCTGGGTTCAATTCCGGTCAGGGGCACGTGCCCCGGTTGTGGGCTCCATCCCCAGTGGGGGGTGTGCAGGAGGCAGCCGGTCAAGGATTCACTCTCATCACTGATGTTTCTCTCTCTCCCTCTCCCTTCCTCTCTGAGATCAATAAAAATACATTAAAAGAAGAAGAAGAGGAAGGAGGAGGAGGAGGAGGAGTAACAGCACAGCAGTGCCCGGCACGTGGTCGGGGCCAGGGAGACAGGGGGCGCCCACCCCATGCTCACCCGCCCGCTGACCCCTCGCCCTGAGGCCCGGCCTGTCCTCCGTCCACCCACCTGTTCTCTCCGCCTCCAACGGCGCCAGGGCAACGTCCCGGGTGAGGGTCCTCGTAGGGGCCGTTCCCGAGGGGCAGGGACGGTTCGTCCCCTCTGGGTGCCCTGCGCCCCCAGCCCCGAGGGGCAAGCACCTGGTTGTGTCGGAGGCACAGGCACGGGTTCGCCAGGGCCAGGCAGAGGGGCCGAGCGGGTGTGAGTTACATAAACGCCCGGTGGCCCAGACACGCTGGGGAGGGGGGGGGGGCGCGGGGCGGGGGCTGCCCCTCTGTTTACGTTCCCACCCGAGCTGTTTAACTTGCTGGGATTTATCCTTTATTTATAAAGGAAGGGGTCATGGGCCCCCTGCCCCACGGCGGCCGCTCCTCCAAATAAGGGCATTTCTGGCTTTTTCAGGGGAAAGGAGAGAAGCAGGGAGGAGGGGCGGGACGTGGACAGCCAGGGGCGAAGGGGCCTCCCCCTGCAGGGGGGGGGGGCAGGGAAGACCCCTCTCCTAGTGACCGAGGGAGCCAGGCGACCGCTGTGAACGGGCCAGACGCTGCCCCCGCTCCGGCTCCAGGCTCCCTCTGGCAGCGCCCACTCTGTGGAGTGAGAACTCGGCCCTGCCTGCTGGGGAGAGGGGGGGACACCTATTGCCCCGCCCGGCAGGGTGCACCCGGGAGAGGAGCCCTCACTGGCCGAGGCTCAGCTCCAAGCTGGCGGCAGGGAGGCCTGGGGAGCAGGCGCTGCCCGTCCTGGGGCTCAGAGTCAGCATCTGCTGAGGTCCCCCAGCGGGGCCTCTGCCTCGGCCCCTGCGGCTGCTGGGAGCGGTCAGGTGCTGCCCAGGCCTGTGCCCGGTCCCTCCAGTCGTCCCCAGCACACTGGGCCCTGGCTCAGCTCGAGGGTTCTCCAGGTCACACTCAGCCCTGATCCAGGTCACACTCAGCCCTGACCCGGGTCACACTCAGCCCTGACCCTGGTCACACCCAGCCCTGAGCCTGGTTTCACTCAGCCCTGACCCAGGTCACACTCAGCCCTGACCCGGGTCACACCCAGCCCTGACCCGGGTCACACTCAGCCCTGACCCAGGTCACACTCAGCCCTGACCCTGGTCACACTCAGCCCTGACCCTGGTCTCACTCAGCCCTGACCCTGGTCACACTCAGCCCTGACCCTGGTCACTCTCTGAGCCCTGACCCTGGTCACACTCTGAGCCCTGACCCTGGTCTCACTCAGCCCTGACCCTGGTCACACTCAGCCCTGACCCTGGTCACTCTCTGAGCCCTGACCCTAGTCACACTCAGCCCTGACCCAGGTCACACTCAGCCCTGACCCTGGCCTCAGCCTGGGCTCTGACCTCTGACCTGCATTCCTACCATCCCTTCCCCATCCTCTCTGCTGAGTCTGGCCGTCCCCATCGTTGTCCCCCACCCCCCGCAGGCCTGGTCCTCACCTGGGAAATGGGGTCACTAGTGTTTCCCACGGGGGGGCATGGCCCTGTCCCTTCCCCTTCCTGGCAGGTGCCCGGGGCCTGGCCCAGGTGGAGCAGACCCTGAAGCTGGGCCAGCTGGGCGGGGGCCATGTGTGCCTGAGGTGCCCAGCCCAGTGCTGGGCGTGGCCTGGAGACTGGGCCAGGGCACCCATTCAGCGGGGGAGGCGTGTCCCTCCACCAGCCATTCACCGAGTTTGGTTCAGGTCTGAGCCCCAGTGGCTCACCTGGATGCTGGGAACTGTGTTTGTTGAATGAATAAGCGAGCAAACCAATGAATGAAATCTGGCAGCGGCCGGAGGAGCCTGAGGGAGTGAGCACCAGGCTCACGTAACAACAGCGGTGCCGGCGGCTCTGGGCTCCCGCCTGAACGGGCCCTGTCTGGGCCTCCCAGGGGCGCGTGCGGGACGTCTCGGAGCCTTGGTGAAGGCTCAAGCCCAGGGCCTGCCCACAGAGGAAGGGAGCATCTCCCGAGTCCTCTGACCCTGTGCCCTCCTGGGGCTCCCTCTCTGTCCAGCCTATGGCCACACCAGCTAATGGGGGGCTGTCTCCATTCACAGCTCACTGGACCCCTGCTCTGTGCCCAGCATCACAAGGCCAAGACCCCACGGGGGAACCGGGGCCCTGCTGACGTCCCCTCGTTGGCAGGTAGGGGTGTGTCCTTTCGCACGCCCTCGCCCACCTCCTGTCCCTGCGTGTTCTCTGTTGTGCCTCCCCCCTGCCACGTGGGGGGCTGTGGGGAAGCCGGGCCTCAGCCAGGGGCAGCACACTGTTCCCCGGCCAGGGTGCTCGCAGCCTCTGCCGGGCCAGGTGCTGTGCCGGCCTCACGTCCACACAGCGGCCGGGGCTCACAGACGAGGGAGCGGAGGCCCAGAGCGGTGGGCGATGTGCCCGAGGTCACAGCGAGAACTGGTGGATCGAAGCCAGGTCACCTGCTCCCAGGCCACGCAGGGGGGGCCGGGCTGGTGGGGCCGGGCTGGTGGGCATCTCTGGACCTGAGGTTTGTTGGGACAGAGAGATGCTCGGGCACGCAGTCCCCGTGTGTGCCCACGCCCCCAACGCGATGACATTCCAGGGCCAAAATAGCCGATATGAGAGGAACCATCTGCCTGTTTATTTTTCTGGTTATTCTTGGTTTCACGGCAGCAGCTTGAGAATATCGCCTGTGGTTCTACCAGGTCGGCCGGGCCCTTACCGAGGCCCCAGGAGGGACCCCGCTGGCTCTGGGTCACCCAGCAGGTCCTAGGGGGGTGTCAGGCAGAATCTAGACTCCTCCTGGCCGGGGCTCCCTCCACTGGGCTCCGGGAGAGGGGCCCCTCCTGGGCATGGGTGGGGTGCTGGCAGGGGGCACCTGGGCTCCGCCACGCCCACCGGACTCTGCCTCACGTCCCACCCGATGAAATGGGGTCCCGTGCTCGGACAGCCTCGCTGCCGCCCGGCTCACCCCTCCAGGCAGCCTCTCTGGGGGCAGGGGACGGGCTCCAGGCACCCGTCTGGCCTCTGCCTCATCCTCCCCGCAGATCCTCGCCTGGGGCTCTCGGCCTTTGCACATGCTGTTCCCTCTGCCCAGCACATGTCTCTGCCAGTGTCACCTGCCGAAGGCCCCTCACACCCATGGGCACCACCCCACACTGCCGTCCCCGGGCCCCCTGACCTCCTGGCACCCTGGACACCCTTCCAGGGGCTCACTGAGCCTCCCCAGACACCCCCAAGTTGGTGTTACCAGCCCCAGGCGTGTGAGTCCCCCAGCGGGGCGAGGAGCTGGGGTGCACCCCCTGCCCGTGGCCCCTCCTGCCTGCCCCGTGCATCCGACAGTGGACACGGCCTGCGCAGGGGGAACCGGAGGCCAGGGCAGCAGCTTGACCGGGCGGCCCAGCCCGGAGCCCCTGCAGGGAGGGGACCTGAGCGCCCCTCTGGCTGGCAGAGGGGTATGGTGGCCAGTGGGCAGCTGGGTGGCCGGCCTGGAGGCTGTGAGCGCCGCCTCCCTTCCATACCTGCCTGCCCTTCCGCTCCCAGTCCTGCCCGAGGCCGCAC
>NW_005874231.1:0-16932 GCF_000147115.1 Myotis lucifugus | reverse complement strand
TTGGTTTTAATCTGCACAATAACTCTGCGAGGTCTAGGTACCATCATCACCCCCTTGTTTATAAAAAAGCAATCTGCGAATCTGAGAGATGAAGTCATTTTCCCAGGAAGGCCCAGCTTACGAGTGGCTGAGCCAAGGTCAAAATCCAGACTTGCCCAGCACCTGCCCTCTACTGCCTGCCTCTCTAGATCAAGGCTTTCGGTCCCATTTTTTCAGATGTAAACGGGACCAGATAGCCTTAAGCCACATGGAGTCCATCTCAAAGTCTACTGTTCTCTTTCCTGCACCCCAGCTGCTCCACATACTGGCCTAATGCACCCCAAGCCAGCTCCCAGAGGCATTGGTTCTCTGCGTGGGGTTCCTGAGTGGGAGTGGGAGGGGCTGGGTGCATGGACCAAGGCACACACAGAGCGGTCAGCCTGGAACTGACGAGGCTTCTGCACGGGGGGAAGGAGCCCGTCCCTGACAGCTTTATTAGTTATGACTTGCTGCAATGCGCCGCAGTGCTCGGAGAAGCAGGACTCCTTAGCATGGGGAAGCTGTAGCCACTGCCTCTCGGGTTGGCTGCAGAGTGAGCTGCTTTCTGCATCAGGCTCTCATCCTGACCGCCTCGTCACAACCTGGCTGCTCAAGGCTTTCTCTCCCTTCCTAGGAGGATCAACAGGACCCCAGAAGCTGTTTCCCCTGACAACACGGGATGCAATCAGGACCGGAGACACCCTGGGTGTAGGTCTGACTGCTCAGATAATATGACAGCTTCTAAACATTGAGTTCCTAACTATGCCCAGACACTATTCTATACACATGAAAGGAAGAAAGGAGTAGTATCAAAGGCTGGGGTTCAGGGAGGGGGATTGAGGGAGGTTGGCATCCACTGAGTGGATTCTTCAGCTGTTAAGGCAATACCTTAACCTGATGGGGCAGGCACTTTGCAACCATTATGTTGCTTAATCCTGTGGGCTCATCCTATGATGGTGACATTGTGCCCATTTGACCGATGGAGAAACTGAGGCCAACACAGGTGAGCTGACTTGCTTATGATCGTGCAAATGATGTTTGCTGGAAAGGCGTTAGAGAAATCACACAACAGGGAGCCTTGAGGGCTCAGGCAGAAAGTCATCAAAGGGGAATGCCTTTGCATGTGTTTGTTCTCCATCAAGCAGCGGTACTGGTTCCACGCCAGCCCAGCCCTGCCTGCCGCTCTCCCCGCCTCTGGGAGGTTCTGGAGAAAACTAAGAAGGAGGCAGTAGAGTCTATGGCTAGGCTTTCACACTCTGGAGTTAGGCTTCTAGGGTTCAAATCCTGACTCTGCCTCTTGCCAGCTGTGCAACCTCAGGCATAATACTTAACCTCTCTGAGCCTCAGTTCTTCACTTGGAACTGGGGCAGCTTAATGAGACCAGTACCTGGGAGGGTTGTGAGGAAGCTGATGCTTCATGCACCGCACTGAGCCCGGTGCTGGGCACGTAAGGCGTGAGCTGCTCTGATTATCATCGTTCTCTCTGATCCTCACATAATTCTGCAGGCAGAGTGACCCCGTTTCACAGATGAGAGGTCTGAGGCTCCTTGGATGAGGCTCAAACCAGGGTCTGTCGGGCATGGGAACCTGTGTCACCCCCTCTCAAAGGCTGCTGCCCCGGAGGGTGAGCAGTGCTCATGGGAGCGCAGCTTGCTGACTACTGGCAGGAGTGTGGGGCCGGATAATTCGCCTCTGAGACAGAGTTGGGCTTTCACTCACTGCAGCCCTTTCTGCTGACTGGAGAGGGACGGCCTCTGAGTCCCTGGAGAGACAGGTTGCCCCTCCCCTTGGAGCCCTGACCTGAGGAAGCCAGGCTCACGCAGTCAGGTGTGTGCCCATAACAAGCACAGGAGGAGTGTCTACCACATGCCAGGCACTGGGCCAGGCATTTTGCATCCATCATCTTGCTTAAGCCTTTCTGCCGACCCTGTGATGGTGATGCCATCCCCATTTAACAGACAGGGAAACTGAGGCCAAGACAGGTGAGCTGACTTGTCTATGATCACACAACCATGAAATAGCGGCGGCAGGCAGGACTCAAGCTCAGGTCTGTCTGGGGCCAACACCTGCTCACTTGCTCTCTCTCTCTCTCTCTCTCCATCATCACGTAGGAGGCGTTAGTGACTTACAATCCAGGTCACTGCCTCTGCATGTAGTGCACTGCCAGGTACTTACCGCCAAGGCACTTAGTAAGCGTTACCTCGCTGAGCAGCTAAGGAACTGTCCATGCCTGTGTCTCCCATATAAACCGCCTCACGGTGTACAATAACTTTCTGTCTCACGTGTCCTCAAAGCTGTCTACTCAAAGGAGCCACCAGGAACCAACAGCAGTGGCATCACCAGGTACTTGCTAGACAAAAATGCAGAGTCTCAGGCCTCACCCAGAGCCACGGGCTCAGAATCCGCCTTGTAACAAGACCCCTCTGTGACTTTCAGGCACCTTAGAGTTGGAGACGCAGTGTTAGATCCCCTGGGAAGAAAGGCCTCATTGAAACCAGAGTCATGAAGTGACTTGTCTAAGGACACATAAGAGAAACAGCAAGCTGTTCCTCACCTCCCCTACCCCCACCGCCCCACCCCCCCCAGGCTGCCCTCCTGAGTGGCCGTTTCATTGAGAAACCGGCTCATCTACCTGAGCCTGCTCACATCTTCCCAGTGGAAGGAAGCCACACTGTGGGGCATGATCAATTAGTCTCATTAAGCCATCAGAGAAATAAAACCAACCGTGGTACTTAGCAGGAAATAGTGACCGAGGCTCTCCCTCCAGACAGCCAGGGGTCTGGTCATTAAAATCTCCGCTTCCATATTTCAGGCTCTGGTTTTATGTAACGCGGTTGGACGTCTCATAGCAACCCCGAGACGGGCTGCATCAGCATTTCTCCGGGAACCTGCTTTCTCCCGGGTTTATAATGAACCCAGCATGAGGCACAAACAAGCCCTCCCTGTCCTTCCCTGAAGACCGTGCCTGCCTTGAACTACTTATGGGTGTTTATCTGCAGACTGTGGGTAAGTAGCTTTTTTCCCCCTGTTTTATTCTTTTACTATTTGCAAAAGGAAGGTAACAACTCGGGGGAAACTATAAGTGGAGCGAGAAGCCTTGTGAGTGATTTTGACTTTGCTGCTTGAAAATCAGTCACAGGATTTTCAGGGTTTATGATGCTGACTTGGCTGTGGGTCGAGCAATGAGTTGGCAGCTCCGCGCTGGAGAAGAGGAAGGAAACTGCCCCTCAGGAAGCACCAGCAATGAGCCTCACACTTTAGTATTTTCATGGACGGAATCAATCCTCCCAGTAATGTCCCTCCTTTTTCGGGTGAGGAAACCAAGGGTCGGCGAGGACACACAATGTTTCCCCAAGGTCACGCAACTGTGGGAACACCAGCCCGGCCAGCTTGACTCCAAGGCCCAAACTGTTTCCTTTGCACCCCAGTGCCTTGTGCTTTTGCAGCATTTATTGACTTTGGGGACGCTTAACTGTTCCACGTGTGTTCAGCAAGTGTCAGCACGTGAAGAACAAGAGACAGCCTTTGTGCCGCTGACCTGCTGTCATAGGTACCACCTATTGAGTGTCTACTGGGTGCCAGGTCCTGAAGGGCCTTTGCCTGTGGCCTCACAATCCAGAGATAACGGGTTCTGCACCTCCCTCCATCACCCGTGGCAGATAGCCATAGTGATTAGGTCAGTATTTACTCTGTCCCCAGACACGGCCTCAGAATCTTTCTTAACACCTCACTACAGGAAGCCACTGACTAGCAAAGGAGTGTTCATCTAAGAGGCTTAACCGGATGCGCTGGAGCCGGCTCACAGCTGCTCCCAAGAGCAGAGAGTGTCTCTCTTTCCCCAGTTTTGTAACGGGAATTTCTCAGTGGCAGCCCAATCTGTTATTCAGGGCTCAGACGTTTGTTTAAGGTTGGGATTTCTGCTCAGATTTTAGCAGCCACTTTTATACAATGTGGCTACTGCATATCATCTCTGTATCCTGTTCTTTCTTTCCACAAACACTTGTGAACAGCTACAGATAACTCCAGAAAGGCCCTGTGAGACCCAGAGTCTAGCAAGAATGGTGGGGTGATGATAGCGGAAGGGGCAAAAAAAAGCCTAATAATAATAATAGCTAAACATTTATTAGGCAGCTATTATGTGCCACCTACTATTCCAAGCCCTCAGGTGCTGATTTAGCCACTGTAAGGAAGATACTATTTTAGTCATCCCATTATTTAGAAGGGAAACGTGCACAGAGATAAAGCAATCTGCCCAAAAGGACCCAGCAAGTAAGAGGCAGAGGAAGATGTGTTCTAGGCAACTGGCTTCAGGGCCCAGGTTCATAACTGCTTGACAGAGGGTTTGCTGAAGTGGGTTTTGAGGGATGAGCAGGAGTTTGTTTGACAGAGAAAGGAAACACTGAGAGATTTTGAATTCAAAGGCAGAGAAGTGCATGTCTGTGTTTGGTCACTCCTGGTACTTTAGATAAAGGAAAGAATGTTTGCAAAATGCTTAGCTGGTGCCTGGCCCCTAGTAAATGGGTTACTTGCTATTATTGCTCGATGTAGATGGACCAGAATATTCTTAATGACAGACAAGGCTGGTGAGAGGAGTGCGGAAGACACCTATGCTCCTTCACAGATTTGGAATTCATCCCTAGGACAGCAGCTTTCACAGCACTCTGGGTCTCTTACTCACAGGATGGGGGTGGGGCTGGTAAAAGGGAGCAAAGCCCAAAGCAGCCCACTCCCTGAGTGTAATTTTGGGAAATATCAGCTTTTGTTAAAACGTCATGTAAATGTTGCTTTCTCCTCCATCCTATATGTGCATTTGTTATAATAAAATGATGCTTTAAACCTGTACCGTGGAGCAAGAGTGACCACACAGATGCTGTACTCCTTCCCCCTTGTGCAGGGTTGCTCATCCTGGGACTATAGGCATTTGGGGCCGGATAATTCCCTGCTGTAGGGTTGCTCTGTGCGCTGTAGGATGTTTAGCAATATCCCTGGCCTCTGTGCAATAGATGCCAGGACCGCCTCCCCTCCCGGAGTCGTGACAACCAAAAATGTCTCCCAATGTTGCCAACTGTCCTGGGTGGCAAAATGACTTGGGCTTGAGCACCTCCAATCTGGACTCAGCACGGCTGTGTCCTGCTGTACGCACCCCAATCTGAGAAGCTCATTGGGTCCCATTGAAGGATTTCAATCAGGGGGGTCTCAGAGGCAGCAACTAGACACACCATACTCTTCATATTGTCATCTTTCTCGTTCTGCCAGGGGCTGAACGGGAGCTCAGAGAAGCGAGGTGCGCCTCCAAGTCACACAGTCACTAGCGGTTGGTAACCCATGTTCAGCTGACCCCAAACCCTAACTCCACCCGCTGTAGCTCACGGCTGCACTGCCCTCCCCCTGGAAGCCCTCATTCTGCTGTCCTTGGGGACACCAGGTCCTTAGCAGGAGCACACGCTTGCTCCCAACTCAATTCCCCCAGCAACCTCGGAAAGGCAGGCAGACTGCTCCTCTGCATGGCAGGCAGTGGGAGCAACTCTGTGACTATTTCTCGGTCCTCACTGAGAAGGTGGGAGGAATGAAGCGAGGCTGTGGCCGTGGTTGGTGAAGGAGCAGCAGTCACACGTGTCAGCCAGGGTAAGGGATTGCTGGGTCATTTTGGTGGTTGGGGCCATGCTCGCATGTCGTCTGTGTTTAGACATAATTACAGAGCGGGCTTGTTTTGGTCTTGGCCCATCTAGGTACAGAGAGCCTTTCTCTTTTGTTTTCTTTGTAATTTATTTATTTATTTCATCTATAATAATAAAAGTGTAATATGCTAATTAGACCAGACATCCTTCCAGACGACCTTCCAGACAAAGCCAGGGCTGGGAGGGAAGCCCAGGTCCCAGGTGCCAGAGGGAAGCCAGTGCCAGCAGCCAGGGAAGGAAGGCCTACTCTTGCACGAATTTCATGCATCAGGCCTCTAGTTGAGATATAATTGGCATAGAACATTGTGTCATTTAAAGATGTACAGCATGTCTATCGTGTCATATAACGATCCTTCTTTTTTGTGGTGGGAACAATTAAGATCTAGTTTCTTAGCAACATTGAAGTCGATAATACGGTATTGTTGACTACAGTCACTATACTGTGCATGAGGTCTCCAGACTTATTTATCTCCTAGTTGCAAGTTTGTACCTTAAACCACATATCCCTAACTCCTTCTACACCCCTGCCCCCACCCCATTCTACTTTCTACCGTTCCTGATGATGTTCTGAGAAATTTTATGCTCAAGGGGGGGCACGCTAGGATCCGGTGTGAGTGCCGGGCCAGCTCCTGGCAACACGAAGCCTGGGCTCACAGCACCAGGCACATCTTGGTGTCAGGGGTTGCCTTTCTCCTCAAAACTGAGACAAAAGGATCAAGCCACTTGTTCAAAGTCACGACACTGGTTAAATAATGGAGTGAGGATGCAAGTCCAGGCAGCCTGGCTCTAGAGCAGGGGTGGGCAAACTTTTTGACTCAAGGGCCACAATGGGTTCTTAAACTGGACCAGAGGGCGGGAACAAAAGCATGGATGGAGTGTTTGTGTGAACTAATATAAATTCAAAGTAAACATCATTACATAAAAGGGTACGGGTTTTTTTTGTTTTTTTTAGTTTTATTCATTTCAAATGGGCCGGATCCGGCCCTCGGGCCATAGTTTGCCCACGGCTGGGCTAGAGGGTGTAATTGAAGCCACTGCATCACCTCTCCTCCTGGGTGTGGCAGGACCCCAAAAACCATGAAAGAAGGAGAGAAACATACATTTCCTGGCATCTGCTCTTGCCAGGCACTGACATAGTCCTGCAACTCCTCAAAATCATCTCCCCTTGTATTCCTTTCCTAGGACTGCAGAACAAAGTATCCTAAACTGGAAGGCTTAAAACTATAGAGATGTTGTCCAGCCGGCATGGCTCAGTGGTTGAGCATCGACCTATGAACCAGGAGGTCATGGTTCAATTCCCAGTCAAGGCACATGCGGGCTCGATCCCCAGTGTGGGGCATTCAGAGGGCAGCCGACCAATGATTCTCTCTTATCATTGATGTTTCTCTCTCTCTTCCTCTCCCTTCCTCTCTGAAATCAATAAAAACATATATTTTTTAAAAGGTATAGAGATTTATTCTCCCATAGTGCTGGAGACCAGAAGTCAGAAATCAAGGTGTCATCAGGCCATGGTCCCCCTGAAGCCTCCAGGAGAGACCCTTCCTGCCTCTTCCAGCCTCTGGTGGCCCCAGGCCTTCCTTGGCTTGTGACAGCATCACTCCAGTCTCTGCCTCTGCCTTCACATGGCTGTCTCCCCTCCTGTCTCTGTGTGTCTTCTCCTCTTATAAGGACGCCTGTCATAGTGCATAAAGGGCACACCCGACTCCAGTATGACCTCACCTTAAGTTAATTGCATCTGCAAAGACCCCATTTCCCAACAAGGTCACAGTCACAGGGACTGGGGGTCAGAACTTTAACATATTTAGGGCCGGGGTCATTTAATTTGGAACAACCCTTATAATCAATGCTCTCCATTTACAGAATCGGGTATGGATGGAGTCTCAGAGAGGGTTAGTCACCTGGGCAAGGTCACACAGCCAGGACATAGCAGAGCCCCAAAACCATGACTCCTCACACAGCACCTTGACATCTCAGAAGACCACACCCCTGCCTGCAAACTCACTCAGGGCAGAGGAAGTTGGGGACATGGTAAGATGGCCTGGAAGTGAGATGTGGCAGGGACAGAAGGCCGGGAGGCACCAGCTTCCCAGACCCAAAGCTTGTTTTTCAAGAGTTTCCTGCAGGAGCACAGCGCAGACCTAGAAGGAAGTGACCCGACAAGACGTGCCCCAGTGCGAAGACTCACCGGAGTCACCAGCGCAGCCACCCAGCTGCCCAAGCGGGAAGCAGGCGAGCAACCTGGCATTGACAAACCTCCGCCTGCTTCTCCAAAGATTCCCAGAGCTCACATTTTCCATTTATACGATTCAGTTAGGAATCCCGTAATGTGTAAATCTTGGCGTTCTTACTGCTCCATAAAAGAAACAAAGTATTAAATGCAGACACATTTCCTTAAATGTCGGCAGCTTGGTTTCCATTGTCTCGGGATATGACAGCAATCTTTTATAACAAGTCCTTGGAGGCTGACAGGTACTGGGCATTGTGTGGGGAAGTCGTGTGATCCCAGGGAGAAGGCAGGGAGAATCCGCTAATTATCATTATTATTATAATGGCGGCTTTCTTTGGTGTCAGTCCCCATCATTCATATTCCTCCTCAGCGCCCACTCCCTTCTCCCGCCTGCTCATAGCTGCCTGGGCCAAATTCAGCATCACCCCCATTTTCTTTTCTTTTTTTTTTTAATATATTTTTATTGATTTCAGAGAGGAAGGGAGAGGAAGAGAGAGAAACATCAGTGATGAGAGGGAATCATTGATCGGCTGCCTCCTGCACACCTCCTACTGAGGATCAAGCCCGCAACCCAGGCACGTGCCCTTGACTGGAATTGAACCCGGGACCATTCAGTCTGCAGCCCGACGCTCTATCCACTGAGCAAAACCAGCTAGGGCTCACCCCGTTTTCTACTTGTTGCTTTCCTGCCTGTGGAGTCGGAGCCCAAAAACCTGTCCCACCATGAGATAGATCTAAACAGGCTAATAGGGAGAGACAGCCAAGATGAGAAGTCCAACGGGAAAGAATAAAGCAACCCCCTGCTCGGCCCCTCCACATTGTGTGACCTTGGGCAACTCATCGGGCCTGGTGGTCACCTCCAGAGGCGGTGGCAGCACCTATCTTATGGTGTAAAATGTGAGCATGGGTGTGGAGAGCCCACATGGCAGCTGGCACACAACCACCATTGCTATTCACCAGCTCCCTTCCTCAACTGACCGAAAGCCAAAGCATGGGGTCACCCCAGCCCTGAAGCCAACCCAGGCCATGTAAGTGATCTCCGCCTTGCAGGCCACGCCACCTCGTGCCTGCAAACAGATGGCTTACCCAGGGCAGAGGACATTGGGGACACGGTAGGTGGCCTGGCTTACACTGGGCCCCTCGGCCGTTCTGATGGGATAAAGTGTTGGGGTACAAGGCAGGAAGCCCGCTCATCAGCGCAGGTGGAGAACGTGGCCTCCGACCTCTGCTTTGATAGGCCCTGCTCTCCAGTCCCCATTTGGTGCAGCAAAGCGGTTAGGAGCCGCCTCACCTGGGTTCGTATCTCAACTCTGCCACCTACAAGCTGTAAGACTGCAGGCAAGTTATGTGGTTTCTCTGGGCCCTTGTCTGTGGAATCAGAATAAGATGAATACGTCATTAGAGCTGTGCTAATACAGAGGCTACCAGTCACAAGTGGCTATTTAAATTGTAATTCATTCAGCTGATGTGTCGGCCTATGAACCATGAGGTCACGGTTCGATTCCCGTCAGGGCACAAGCCCAGGTTGCAGGCTCGATCCCCAGTAGAGGGCGAGCAGGAGGCAGCTGATCAATGATTCTTTCTCATCATTGATGTTTCTATCTCTCTGCCCCTCTTTCTTCTTCTCTGAAATCAATAAAAATGTTTTTTAATTTAATTCATTAAAAGTAAAGAAAATTTAAAATTCTGTCCCTCAGTGGCACCAGCCGCATTCTTAGTGCTGGGTGGCTGTGTGAGGCCAGTGGCTCCATATTGAACAGCACAGATGGAGTGTTTTCATCCTCGCAGCAAGTTCTGTCGGGCAGCGCACAGGGTATTGTGAGGACGAAGTGAATGATGACATGCTTAGCACCAGGCCTGGCAGACAGGAAGTGCTCAGTACACTGTAGCCATGATGTCCTTCAGTCCTCTGCAAGGTGATGTCCTTCAGTCCTGTCCCCTGTAGCAAATGAGAAAGCTGAGGTTCAGAGGAAAGAAAATAACTTGTTCAGGTTCTCACAGCCAGTAAGTACTAGAGCCAGATTTCAACCCTGACCTGTATGATTCCAAAAACGGGTGTGTTTTCCACCAGGCAAAGGATCTCTGTGCAATGGGAAGAGAAACTAGAGATAAGGGGTGGAGAGGATGCAAAAATGCATCAGAAGCTGTGCTGTATTCTCAAGAACCAAAGAAAATCCAGTTCAGTTCACTCCGCCTCAGGGAATAGATACTCAACACCACCTCTCCTCCCCCAAGGAAGTTGGCTTGTTATAGAACCTTGAGTTGGTCCCACCCCCTCTCACCCTCAGTTTCCTCTTCTGTAAAGTGGGTTGCTTTGGGGATAAAATGAGATGACATATTTCCAAGAACAGAGTAGGTACCCCAGAAATGCTTTTGAATCTGAACAATGCTCACCAAGGAAATAAATTTTAAGTACAATCTTTGCGTCTGGTTCTATCCATGAAGGCACACGTGCCTTTTTGGTTTTCTGTAATAATCAGAAATTTATTGGGGCTGCACCCTCTTAGAAGCAGAAAAGCTCACTGCCTCTTTGGGCTGGAGTATGGCCCTTTAACTTGTTAACCTTTGCAAATCAGGGTTCCGGAGCTTTGCAAAGATGCAGTACCATCAGAGGTCTATACAGAAACAATCAATTCCTTGATTAAAATCTGACAGCTTAATTAATTAGAGCTTAATAGCTCAACTTTAATTAGACTCTACATCATTATTTGATAATATTCATAGATTTCCCGTGTGGCTGCACACACTTGTCTTTTATCAACTGATTACAAATGCCCGAGCTTGACCTCCATATTCAGAAAAGTGTCGTAGAACATGAAAAGACTTCATTAACAGTAATGCCAACCTCACCACGGCCTTGCTCACAATTGAGAATTCTCTGATTTCAACATTCTTTAAGATCTACTGGAAATAGTTCACTGCATGGTTTATTCGCTTTCCACCTTGATACTTTTACAAGTTTTATAAAGTAGTAAATAATATCATGGGAGCTTAATGTCACCTGGAAAAGATACTCATAGATTTTTCTTTTAACCAGAGAATAGGTCGGTTTCTAAACCAGGTGCAAGTCACTGAAAGTATTTGCATATGATGGTAGAGTTATGAGGGGCACCGTGTAAGCAAAGAATATGAGTCTTTTCTTTTAACATATTTTTATTGATTTCAGAGAGGAAGTGGGAGGGAGAGAGAGATAGAAACATCAATGATGAGAGAGAATCATTGATTGTCTGCCTCCTGCACACCCCACACGGGAATCGAACCATGACCTCCTGGTTCATAGGTCGATGCTCAATCACTGAGCCATGCCAGCCAGGCAAAAATATGAGTTTTGAAGCCATAAAGACCTGGGTACTTTGTTTTAGGTTCTTTTTTTGAGATATACTTGACATCATATTAACTTCAGGTATACATCATAATGATTTGATAAATCTTTGGTCTTCTGAGCCATGTGATCTTGGTTGAGTTTTTCACCTGGGCCTCAGTTTTGGAAAATTGTAATAATAATTTCTAGTCCTTGGGATGTAGATGTGAAGTTCAAGGGGATGAAAAAGTGCCTGCCACATAATAAATGCTTAATAAATGTTGCATGGTAGACCACCAGCTGTTGCAGGATAATGCGATGTCCATTTACCCATGGAGACCACTCCGTGGGAGGAGGGGATGATACCTCTGCATTTGGGGGCTTCTGCAGAGTGATGAGGGAAAAGGGCTGTCAAAGTTAGTGACACCATTACATTCCGCCAAATGAGCCAGCTCTTCCCTGGGTGTCTTTTGGGCTTTGTGAGGAGTGGTGTAAAGCCTTCCCAGAAGTTTCCAGAACAACTTCATGAGCCTGGTCTAGAGCAGAAGTTCCTACACTTCGAGTTTAGATACAAGCCTGTAGTCTTGGCTTTGTGTTGGGTGGTAGTAAGCAAATCCCTTGTGTCTCTGGGACTCGGCTTTATTTGAAAGGAGACTCACCCCTCTTTTCCAAAGACCTGCTCCTGTTATGAATCACCTGGAATGTCTATTTAAATTAAAATATAGCATACAATATCACACACACACGTAATGATTATTTTGACATAGGACTTTTGTAAATATACTGATCTCTGGGCCTCAACCTCAAAGACATTGATTCAGTAGATCCGAAGGGATTGCCAATAATCTATATATTTTTTAATTTTCCAAGGAATTCTGATGGGCAGCCAGGTTGGGAAACAAGATTGGCGGCCTCTAGTTGCTCCCCATACGAATGAAAATCTTGATTGATTCTTTGCGTAGGACAGGAGGCACACTATAACCCCTCCTTTTCCTCAGCTCACAAAATCTGCAAGTGAGTGAGATAAGGAAATAAGCTGAGATGCTGCAAAAGGCAGGAGCGATTTAGCAACCATCTCCCACGCCCTGAGCTCTGTGACTACACAACTCTTTGCTTCCTTGGGCAGCCTCGATTATTGTCAGTATTAACCTTATTCATAATTGACGTTCCCGAAAATCTACCCAACACAATGGCCGTTTCCAGAAACTAGATTGCTCTCATCAGTGGGGGATTGTTTTCCTCCTCAATATTATTTCCCATTAATTTTGAAACATATTTTTACTGGGGTTTTTTTTTTTACATTATTTTCCCAGCATGGACCTACTAGCAACCAAGAAGCACTTTAAAAATCCTATTAACTTTATCTAATGGAAATTCTCACAATATCGGAATTGCCAAAGGTCTTTTTTTGTTCGGGAGTTAACCTTGGGGAGCTTTTAGATGTTCTCTGGGGCAGGCACAGAGGACTGCGGAAATCTTTCAATTCCCCGTCCTTGGAGAGCTTGGCACGCTTGGCTAAGTATGAACTGCTCATTCCTAATTTGTTTCTCTGGATGAATATTGATTTGACTCCCGTTGTGTATCGCAAATGTACACCAACCTCCAGCCATGTGGGTCACTGAGGGCTTTTATTTAAAATTCAACTTTGAGCAACTGGAACTCTCACACAAATTTGGGGGAGGGGAGGCCTTTACCTGTTGCTCGCCCAGATGTCTTCGTTAAGAGCACTGTCTCTGGAAAAGTCATCGGCGCGGCTTCTCAACAATGCAGGGCCACTGTCCCTGTGCTCGGCCGGGTACCTTCGACATCCCTTGGAGGTCAAGCTTGGAGACGCTTCTAAGGAGAGCTGCTCATTCGGAACCTGGCAAATTCAATGACCTCTCTGGTTCCGTAGCAAAGCTGTCTAGATCAGCATTTCTGAAATATTCCTTCTTTTTGTGCTTTTGCGCCGGTTCAGTCACCTGGCATGCCTTTTTATCTTTTCCAGCATGCTCCATTTTTACTAGGCTGCACACGGGAGAGAGCCTATATAGTTCTGAGCAGTATCTCTGGTGTCTAGATGTTTGGAGTCTTTTTTTTTTTTTGAGTGAAGGCTTTTAAATGATAATTGCCAAAAGCACTCTATTTTAAGAATCCAAGAATGTATAAAAAGAAGATAAGCCCTAGCTGGTTTGGCTCAGTGGATAGAGTGTCGGCCTGTGGACTGAAGGGTTCTGGGTTCGATTCCCGTCAAGGGCACATGCCCGGGTTGTGGGCTCGATCCCCAGTAGGGGGCGTGCGGGAGGCAGCCAATCAATGACTCATCATTGATGTTTCTATCTCTCTCTCCCTATTCCTTCCTCTCTGAAATCAATAAAAATATATTTTTAAAAAATAAAATAAAAAGAAGATAAGATCCTTAAGGGCAAATGTTTTATTGGGGGGTGGAGAGGAGGGTTATCCAATGGATATTAGCTTCTCTCCTCTTTCCTGTCAATACCCCATTGCTTATCTTGAGGCTCATGTTGTCAGGGTGATGGGAGGGACTGAGCAAAGATGTCATAGTAAGGAGAAGGCATTGCCTGCCCCCCCAACCCCCGGTGCTACTGGGAGGCATTAAGAGGACAGCAAGTTTCCTAAGAGTCTGCAAAGCGGATAGGATTCCTACTTTGTTCCATCCCCCAGGGAGCCCAGGGAGGTCTCAGCTGTGGGGGTGGAGGCAGGGAATTCCAGCCAGGAGCAGCCTGCAGTGCCGTGTGCATTTCCAAAGTGGAACAAACCAGATGTTGATGGCACACAAGACTGCACGGCCAAAAAAAATAGAAGCAATAAGACAGGTGTCAGGAATTAGAGAGGAAGCAAGACGTGGAAACACCCTTTTCTAAGGGGGCTGGGGAAGCGGGAGGAGTCAGAGATGCTGAGCCCAGCCTGACGCAGAAGCCTCAGACTGGGGTCCAATGACAGACACCCCACTTTGCCCGGGGAGGGGTCATTTCACAGGATGTCAGACTTTCCATTTTAAATCCAGGAAATCCCCCAGAAACCAGGATTGAGTTGGTCGCCCTAGGTGAGGGAGACAGTTTAATATACTCACTAAAGCGTGGACTTGAAAGTCAGACTGAATGGGTTTGAATCCGCCTGAGCTAGCTAAGTGACCTGGTACGGGTTACTTTACCTCCTCTTGATTAAGTTGCCCCCTCAGAGGGATGGAGTGTAGAGGAGCAAAATTGACCACCCCAAGATATGTCTGTTTGCCATGAGGATTATTTTAGGCTGATTATTTGTAGGAAACAAAAAGGTTACCGGAAAGGGGACCTGGCCTTTGGTGGGCCTGCCTAAGGCTGCCTGGTAGTTGTGGGCTCTTGACTTCATGCAGGACAAATTTCACAACACAAGTCCGGGTGAATTTTAGAGGACATTTGTGAAAGCTGGGGGCAGTGGGACAAGAAGGGGCTGGGAGGGGGCCTTGGGGACGGGTTCAGGGAGGCTGCCTGCGATGAACTGCCACTGCCCATTGCTGCCCTGGTTGCAAGACTCACAGGGTCCCTCAGAGTTTAGCAGATGCCTGCCTGGCGGGGAGGAGTGGGAGAAGGCGAGGGCCGTGCTCCTGGGAGGGACAGTGCATGCTGGGACCTTTGTTTTGAGGGTTTTTTAAAGGCTGGGCATTTAGGGTAGGTCTTAGGGGACGATCTCAATAGAATATTCCTCAGCTTTCTGCTGATGTAGCAAAATGAGATGTATTCTCTTAACTTCATCTCTACTTGGGTGTGGTTGGCAAATGGCACTAATTAGATTTCTGCTCTCTGTCTCCCTGAGTGGGGTGATTTAAGCTATTTACCCTCTGGTTGGGGAGGGAAGTGCAAACCATTTACTCTTAAGTGACTTGATGTAGGGAAGATAGAACTTGCCAGATGGCTGCAAACTGCTTGGCATCTAGAGTTCCTAGACGGCTGCGAACTGCTGTTTAACCATCGGTCTCCGTTTCCCTATTGCACTTGCCCTGGCGCACCGGCCTGTCTCAAGGAGACTCAGAAAGAACCTTTGAGCATCCTTCTCGCGCTGCCTAAAAGAATTTGGATGCAGGACCTGCTCCAGGAAGGGCGCAGTTACCCTGGATGATAACTACCTATCCTATGCTATGAAGTAGAGTGGGATAGGAAGCAGCCTAGCAAAGCCTGTTTGTTAACATTCCTCTCTGTGGCCCAGTGTCTCACAGGGCATGGCAAACATTTGTTTATGAAACATTTGCTCCTTTCATCTCCCTTTGAACTGCTTTCCTTCCCTTTGAAGCCCCAGAGCACCACCCCCTCCTCCTTCGCTCTCAACGGCACACAAGCCTCATTTTGTCTTTGAGATCTCTCGTGTCTATGTGGATTCCCCCCGTACGCACATAATTAACTCTGGTTTTCTCCTGTTAATCTGTTTCATGTTGATTTAATTCTTAGACCAGCCAGAAGGACTTAGAAGGGTAGAGAAAAAAATTTTCTCCCCAACAGTAGTAAAATAAACATTAAGAATGCAAGCAATGTGTATCGCATAGGCCATCATCCTGAAGAAGGGAGCTACCAGGGTGCATTCTGAATGCCTACTGTGCTGGAAGGTAAGAAGAGAGCCTTTATGTGGGGATGCATCAGGACGATGAGAGACAGGAAAATCAAAAGGCCAGGAATGAAAGCGAAACTGTGCTGAGACTGGACCTCATAGATGTGAAGAGGAACAGAATTTGCCACCCCAAAATATGCCTCTTTGGCATAAGGATTGTTTGGGGGTGATTTTTTTTTTAAGAAACAACAGACACCAGAGAAGTTCTGAAAACTAAGTAGAAGTTACCCTCTTGTAAGAGAAATTTACATCTATGAGGGAAATCTCCACTGGTAAGCGTGTCTCCTTGTGTGCCAGGGAACGAAGGATGACTAAATGTGTGGAAACTTTTATCAGTGGAGATAGAATGACTTAAATCTGCACAACAGCCATGCCTTTGATTATTGTGCTTTTCCTGGGAACCGCCTGGAACTGCCCTCCCCACCCCCAACATCTTTTGTCTTTAGCTGGAAATGGTAACTAAGGGGGTGGCTTGGGCCATTTCAGGGACTGATTTGGTTTCTTCCAGGTCTCTTCCATGCATGCAGGAGGGATATGTGTTATTAAACTTCTCTTTGTGTTTCTCCTGTTAATCTAACTTTTATTATGGGGGTGGGGATCTCCGCCAAGAACTTAGAAGGGTGGAGGAAAAATTATTTTTCTCTCCTCCACAACAGGCTACACTACGTACCATTAATTAATATTCATTAATTATTACTAGGTGCCAGGCAGTTCAACCAACACGGAGTGCCTATCACAAGAGGTTGCTTGCATTGATTGCCCCCATTAATGTCCCCCCTGCTTCCATGTCTTTCCAATGTGACTACAGCTCCTCCCATCCAGAGCTAGTCTGCCTTCCCACCAGTTTTGCCCAGGCTGGCCTATCACCGCTCTGGCCCATAGAATGCAGTGGCCTTGACAATGCTCAAGCCGGGTTCTTGTCCCAGCATTACAAAGGGTTCAGGAATCTGGAGAAGGCTGTGCATAGATTAAATAGGAGTCCAAAGATGAAGTATAATTTTGAAAGGCATTTGGGGGTCAGAGGAGCCTAGTTTAAAGGAAACTAAAATCTAAGATCTAAGTTCTCCTAGTCTCAGGACCCCATGCTTTTTATTAACACAATTTGTCCTGAGGCGAGGCAGAGATAT
>NW_005874230.1:13790-18871 GCF_000147115.1 Myotis lucifugus | reverse complement strand
CCAACTTCCCTGTGGATCAGAGGATTCTTAGTATATACCTACCTCAGGGCGGAGTTGTAAGGATTGAGTATGTTAATATCCAGCCAAGTCCTTGATTGCTGCCAAGCACATAGTAAGCTTCCGGTAACTGTTAGCTGCTCCCGCTTGTTACTGGCCTTATGATGATATTCTTTGGCACTCCTCGCTGTCCTCAGGGCTGCTGCTCGCCTGGGGTGGTCCTGGCTCATGTGTACGTTTCCCCATAGCCCAGCTGTCAGAAGAACCCAGAGACCCAGCTTGAAGGTGACAAAGGAAAGAAATAGGCAACTGGGTCACCGCTCCCCCTGACATTTTATTATGGAAGACTTCAAACATACAGAACACTGAAAGACTAGTGCAGGGGCCAGAAACTGTGGCCCGTAGGCCAGATCCAGCCCGCTGTCTACTTTTGCAAATAAACTTTTATTGGAACACAGTCATGCCCATTTGTTTACATGTCTGGTTCTGCGGCTGATTTTGTGCTGCAAGGACGTAGTCAGGTAGTTGGGGCAGAGACCCTGTGGCCCGCAAGGCTGAAAACACTTTCTGGCAATTTACAGAGAGAACCTCTGACTTCTGAGCTAGTGCAGTGAGTGCCATATACTTAGCAGCCAGGTTCGCTGTTAGTATTCACCATGTTCAGGTTTTTAAAAAAATCTCTTCATTTTATTTTTTGGTTGAAAATAAGTTGCAGACCTTGTAATACTTAATTTCATCGACGTCCTTTTACAGTCAGGAAGGTGAGTTTTTGGACCCCCTCAAGCCCAGATAGTCCAAAAACCTAGTGACGTCGTATCAAAAATGTGTATGTGTGGGGGGTGTTTCTGAGGGGAGGCCACCTTAGCATTTTATCATAGAGTCTCCTCATTGTCTGTGATCCCAAAGGGATTTTTATTTTTAAAATATATTTTTGTTGATTTCAGAGAGGAAGGGAGAGGGAGAGAGATAGAAATATCAATGATGAGAGAGAATCATTGATCGGCTGGGATTGAGCCCACAACCCAGGCATGTTCCCTGACCAGGAATTGAACCCATGACCTGTTTCATACATAGATCGATGTTCAATCACTGAGCCATGCCAGCCGAGCCCTAAGGGCTTTTTAAACGGAACTTATTTGATGTGTCACTGGCACACCTCTCCGCAGTCGTGTTGGGCCCAGGAAAGGACAGGCTGAGGGAGCCCGGTCCCTTCTTGCCCTGCTTCTCCTTCCAGGAAGAGAGTTCCCACTTGTGCCTGGCAGTGGCTTACTCGTGAGCGTGTCCCCTTCCCTGTCACACACGTGATCTCATTGCATTCTGGCGATGGCACTGTGAGCCAGGGAGGGGAGGCCCCTTTGTTAAGATGGAGAAACAAGGGGGGAGGAGTTCACAGCCAGCCAGGCCATCACAGCTAGTTCGGAGTCCCCACTCTCTCCGTGCTCACTTAGCCGGTGCCTCTGCCTCTCCGAGCCTCTTCGCACAGTGGGGAAAGGGGGTGTCAGTCGTGCTTACCTTCCTGCATCCAGAGGATCACATGAGGTCCCACTGGAGGCTCCGAGGAAACTCATGCCCCTCTCCTAGCTTCCGGTGGCTGCTGGCAATTCTTGACATTCCTTGGTTTGTGGGACGCATCTTTCCTCCGTCTTCACCTGGCCTTTCCCTCTCTGTGTCTCTGTGTCTTCTTTCTAAGGGTTTAGGCCTCTGCAGAGAAAACCTGCTCTTCTGTGTATCTCCTTTACTCCTTTACTCTCACACACTTCCACTCAACACGTCTGACACCAGATGCAGGGGGAGTTCCCCACACCCAGCAACTCTCCGTGTCACCAGCTGGGAGCCCTGCTGTTCATACTCAGTTCAGTTCAATTCAGTTCTGACACTGACCAGTTAGATCACGCAGGCTAAGGGCTCAGTCCCATGAGACTGCCCCCCACACATACACACTTGAGACGCCAATGGCAAGTCCTCAGGTTACCCACAACTTCTGCCGGACATGGCTACAAATTAGAGGTTCCCTGACACCCTCCTTGGGTTTGATGATTGGCGAGAATAGCACACCGATCTCAGGGAAACACATTTACCAGTGTCTTCTGTGGTCGAGGATGCAGATGAGCGGTCACATGCAAAGGTACATAGGCCCGAGGTCTGGAAGGCCCAGAGTGTGGGAGCTTCTGTCCCTGTGGAGTTGGGGTGTTGTCACCCTTCCGGTGCTTGGATGTGTTCACCCACTCGGAAGCTCCCCGAAACCCCTCCTATTGGGGATTTATATGGAGGCTTCGTTGTGTAGGCACCATCATTATTAACTCAGTCTCCATCCCTCTCTGGAGAATGGAGGGTGTGGCTGAGAGGTCCAAGGTTCTACTCGTGGCTTGGTCTTTCTGGTGACCAGTCCCCATCCACAGTCACCTCATTAGAACAAAAGGCGCACCAATCACTCAGGAAATTACCAGGCTTTAGGGGCTCTATGCCAGGAGCTGGGGGATAGGTTTCTCTTATTTCACAAGGGCTCCCTATCTTCACACTCACAGCTACACGGGCCAGCACTGGGACATGTCTTTCTGGGGCCACTATTCAGCCTATTACACTAGTGGTTATTATTACTACTGCACAGCCACTCCTGTTTTTATAGCAATGTTGTTATAGTGCTGTTTATTCTGTTATCATCACTGTCAGCCCACAGTCCTGGGTTTCATTCCTTGCTCCGTGCCATCTGAGCTGGGTGACCCTTCGAAGGTACTTGCTCCCCGAGCCCATTTCCACTCTGTAGAATTGAGCTCATAATCCTCTGACCCCAGGGTGATCGTGAGAGTTAAAAGACTGAGTGTGGGAGCACAGAGTAAGTCACTGTGACGTGGCTGCTGCTGTTACAGTGTGATGTGTAGTGTGCTCAGCAGTGCCCAGTGCAAGAGGGGACGAAAGCAGAGGCCTGTGGGGTGGGGGCGAGGCCAGGTGGGGTTTTACACAGAATTGGAAAGGGCCGCTGAGCGGGCATCGCCTCAGTAAGACCCCAAAGCTGCTTTGCTGAGGGGTTGCTCCCATGCTAACTTCATGACTGAAGGTCACAGAGGCACTTGGTAGGTGTTTGCCAAGTTATTATTTGGTGTCTTCACCCACACTTAGTTTCAGGGGCTGTCGGACTCTCTTACAGCTGGGCTTGCTCACATTCTCCCCTTCTTTTCTTGTTCTCAATAGCTTCGCCTCAACAGCATCAAGAAGCTGTCCACCATCGCCTTGGCCCTCGGGGTGGAGAGGACCCGCAGTGAGCTTCTGCCCTTCCTGACAGGTAACCACATGCACTTCTGGCTCATGTGGAGTGGGGGCTGTCAGGGTGGTGCCTGCTGGGTAAGGGGCCTCGCTGTGGATTTAACAGGTCGTTTGTGTCTGCCCTCTGCTAGACATGGTTGCGCAGGGACTGTGAGGAGAAGTGCAGTCCTTCTCTGAAGGAATGATCTGGAATGTTAGGGGTAGGGATTGGGGACAGGGGTCTGGAGACAGGTGTAGGCAGGTGTGAATTGCAGCTCCCACCATTAGAAGCTGAGTGACTTAGACTAGTTACTTCACTCTCTGTGTAGTGTTTTTATGTTATTATTAATCCTCACCAGAGCATATTTTCCATTGATTTTTTTAGAGAGCGTGGAAAGGAGGGGGAGAGAGAGAGAGAGAAACATGGATGTGAGAAAAACACATCGATTGGTTGCCCCCTGCATGCGCCCTGACTGGGGTCTGGGGCCTGCAACCGAGGTATGTGCCCTAGACCATAATCAAACCTGAGACCCTTTAGTCCAAGGACTGTCGATCTATCCACTGAGCCTGTGGCTTGGGCTCCCTGTAGTTTTTATGTGTAAAATGGGGATGAGCATATAATAATAATAATAATAATCGCTAATACTTATTGTATGCCTGCCACATACCAGGCACTGTGCTAAATAAACCCTTTCTTGAGAGGATTGAGTTCATTCACCTAGAGTCCCCAGACCGGCGCCTGTGCTCAGTAAATGTAAGTCACCATCATTATCTGAGTTAATGCCACGGCAACGCCTGGTAGGTAAGATTACCCCCATTTTTTGGATGAGGAAACTGAGGCGTGATAAGATGATCTATTTGCCCAAGGTCACACAGGAGCTGACTCGGAATGTTATCTAGTCATGCTGGCTCCAAACTCACATGGCTAATGCATCAGGCTCCCGACTACCTGGGTTCAAATGCAAGCTCTATATCACTTCTAGCTGACAGACCTCAGGCGATGTATTTCACATCTGCCTGCTTCCGATTCTTCATGTGTGAAGTGGGCATAATAGCATAACCTGACAGGACGATGAAATAGATACCGGGTAACGGTACCCAGCATGTGGTAAGTGCTGCTTAAATGTGAATGAGTAGCCTGTCCTGAGCACTCCTGTCAGCGAAGGTGTAGGCACAGCCCTTAGGACAATGTCTGACACCAATCACTAGTAAATCCTCTCTTCCCGTGATTCCCATGACAACTCTATACTAATTAAAACCACAACTAAAGCCTCAGTCCCACAGTCAGCATCTGCACACGTGACGCAGAGCAGATGGCCCCGAACCAGGTGGCTGGCCCTGATGAACTGTTGGAGAGACTTGAGAGCTTTGGAATGCTGAGACAGGGACGACCTCTGAGGCTGCAGGGGACAAGGGGTGTGGCACAGAGTATAACAAGGGGTTAAATAGTTGCAGAGAGAGAAAGAGTTGGAGAGACCTGGGTTTGAAACACAGCGGTGCCACCAACCTCCAGCCTGCTGGATAAACCTGGGGGAGCCACTCCACCTGCCTGCCCCAGTTCCCTCACCTGTAAGAGTCAGACCTAACTCAGGGTTGTTGGGAGGATGAAGTACTGCTGGTAATTCTGTAATAGGCCATGGGAAAGGCAGCCCAGGGAGGGAAACCGGCAGGAGGAAACAGCAAATGGAGGCAGGCTGGGACCTGGGGATTCACTGGGCAGGCACAGTGGCAGGTGGGTGATAGTGGGTTGGAATTTGCTGGCCTTGGGCGCCAGGTAGCAGTTTGGGTTTAATCCAGTAGATGAAGGCAGGGCAGCCATTATAGATAGTTGGTGGAGGGTGGGG
>NW_005874230.1:9271-13266 GCF_000147115.1 Myotis lucifugus | reverse complement strand
AAAAGGTAACAGCCCTGAGCTTCCACCTACAGAACGTTCAGAATCGACATTATGAGGGGGAAATTACCACCTAATGTCCCCGCTGTGTTAGAGAGACCAGTGTTGGTAAATTTTGGCCGTAATTTGTGAGACATGGGTTGACTGCACGGTGAGTCAAGTCACGTGCGAGTCTGTCGTGGAGCTGCAAAGTAACCTGTCACTTAAAGACTCGGATTCCTGTAACACTGGTGAAAATATGCTCAGAAATCCCAGGTTTGCCCTGAAAGCACTCCCTGGTTTTGTTGCAAAGACCTAGGAATGCAGGTTCCCTGAGTCAGAGGAGAGTAGCTTGACATCTGCCTTTAGGCCTAACATTTCAAGTACAGAAAAGAGGAGGAGCCCCACAAGATGGGGGCAATGATGACACCATGAGAGGGTTGTGGTAAAGAGGTGACCCAGAGCTGGAACCCACCACTTCCACTCCCACCCCATTGTCCAGAGTATAGTTACGTGTCCATGCCACCTGCAGGGGAGCCTGGGAAATGTAGTCTGGCTGGATTGCCATAGGCCTGGCTTAACCTCAGGAAGTTAAGATGCTAGCATAGATGCTAAGGATACAGCAGTTCCCACCACCTCAGGGAAGATAGGATGGAGCTGGAAGAGAATGGCTTTCAGGTTTAGCATCAGGACAGAGCATTTTCTTTTTATAAGACTTGATTTAAAAAATATATTTTTATTGATTTCAGAGAGGAAGGGAGAGGGAGGTAAACATCAATGATGAGAATCATCAGTGGCTGCCTCCTGCATGCCCTCCATTGGGGATCAAGCCCGCAACCCGGGCATGTGCCCTGTCATCCGACCCAGGCCCGTGCCTTGATCTCTGTGCCAGCCCAGGTGGAGGGTGGGGGCAGTGAGTGCCTATAGTTTGAGAAGCAGCATGAGGCTGCATGTTCCCAGCTTGGCTTCTTAAGGGGCTGGAGTCAGACTTCGGATGGGACTGGAACAGAGTCTGTTTTGGTCCCACAGACACCATCTACGATGAGGATGAGGTCCTCTTGGCCCTGGCGGAACAGCTGGGAACCTTCACCACGCTGGTTGGAGGCCCGGAGTATGTGCACTGCCTGCTGGTGAGTCTGGAGGCGGGGAAGTGCTCTTGCCTTCCCCTTGGGGTTCAGGGAGGGGAGAATATAGGAGGTGATTGGGAGTCATCTCACAGTAGATGGGCTTTGGGCATTTAATTTAATCCAACAAGTTGGGGCTTTGGGTTAGGAGTCAGGCTAGCTTCTACCATTGATTTACTGTGTGACTTTTAAAAATTACTTAACCTCTCTGTGCTATCCTTTGCTCATCTCTAAATGGAAGTCATTAACACCTATCTTTATAATTGAGCCTTAGCACAGTACTAGGCACATAGTACTACTAACAGGTGTTAGCTGCCATTGTCATGATGCCATGTGTTATGTGGTCATGTCCACCCTTTGGGATAGGGAGAGTTTCCTTTTTATAGATGAGCCCAGAGGTTGGGCGTCTGGTGCAAAGTCGCACGGCTAGTACATGGCAGAGGTGGGATTCCAGGTATGTCCATTGAGTCTCCCCCAGGCCCCTACCCCACTGCCTGCCAGTCTGACCCTGTGCTTGGTGGTGGCCAGGGACATAGAGAAGGGTCAGATACTAACATTAACTCTATTTGGGAGAAGAGAAGGGAGGACCCCGGTTGGCCTCTGGAAGGTACTCCAGTCTGTGATCTGGGAAGAAAACACCTCAGAGGTGGCCCAGGCCCTTGGTTTCTCTCTGTTCCTCAGACCCCTGGGCCATTGCGTTCCTCCCAGTAATTCTGTATTTCATTGTTTCTAAACGTATTTCATACTAGTCCTCTGCACTTGATGGTGTCTTACTTACTGTCAGCAGCCTTCCTTTTAGTGGTGTATAACATAACGTGCTTCTTAAAATTGTTGGTATGTTGGATTTCAGCAAATGTGATAGGTTTTTTTCCAAACAGCATTACGTCAGGAGGTGTGATGATTGCCCTTCAGTGCTGGTATCTGAGCTTTCATCTGTGTGTACACAGAAAATTATATGTGAATGGGGTTGTTTGCATTTTACATAGAACAGGGCTGCCATGAGGAATGGGCGGTCCGAGGACCAGCCTGAAAGGGGGGGGCCCTTGAATGCCATGGAGCTCTCTGCAGCCCTGGCCTTCGTCAGTTTTTCTGAGGAGAGAATGCATAGCTTTCAGCAGCTTCTCAGAGGACTTGAGCAGAGAACACTGCTGAGAACACCAGGGCTCCAGATAGGGGAGGGACTCAGGCTTTCTGGGAGCCAGCACTGGAACCCGGGGTCCTTCCCCAGCCAGGTCAGGGTCTTCCCACAGAGCATTCTCAGTGAGGTGAACCCCAGTCATCGCACGCTTCGTTCTGGGGAGCAGTCACATGTGATCTCTGGGACTGTCCAGCACAGACATTCTGAGGCCCTCCGGGAGCCTAGAGGGAGTCGGGTCAGAGTGGCTGACGCTCACTCAATGCCCGTGATTATTGTTCCAAGTGCCTGAGGCACAGTGACCCATCGCTTCTCACAGTGATGGGACATGCTCCAGTTCACAGATGAGAAACTGAGGCATAGACTGGTTTGAGTGAATTGCCCCTGCCTCTTAACCATGACCTCTCCTTTGTACTATTCTCAGAGGGCCTGGTTGCTTTACAGGCTGCTCAGGGAGGCACCTAACCCAGTTTAGGTGGATGGAGGAGTGGTCAGGGAAGGCCTCCTGGAGGAGGAGGCATTAACCTGGATTTTGACAAGTTATGAAAAAAGGAGAAATGGCTATTGTGCAATTTGTTCATTCCACACACATGAGCAAGGCAGTGGGAACCCAGAGGGGCGTCAGGCCTGACTCGCCCTCGGTCTCACAGTGGTGAAATGGAAGTAATTTCACAGGAACTCATGCAGCTGCAGCGCCGGGATTGTTTCTGTTATCAGCAGCTCCTAACCTTGTTGGAATGGTGGATCCCTTTGAGAGTCTGGAGCCTCTCAGGAGACAACAGATGATTTTAGGAGGTTCAGGCCTCGCCCCCTCCCTCCCAGGCTTGGTCTCAGTTTGAGAACCTCACCCTCCGTTGTTTACAGCCAGGCCCCGTGGCACTGGGTCTTCATTGTGCCAAAGCATCACTTGGCGTTTGCTGAACTTGCACCTTCCTAGACCCCGCCCTGGAGTGATTCCTCAGGTGTGCACTGGGGGCGGCCTCCTGGGTGCCCCCACTGTGGGTGGTCCGGGCACCGCTCCGTAAGAACCTGTCCCTGCAGTCACCCACGGGGGCGTAAATCCATGACACCCAGCCTTGGTCCCCAGGCCTCTGTTACAAGGACAGATCACTTCAGTCACTCGGTAAACACTGACTGGATGCCATCTGTGTGCCAGTCCCTGCAGTAGCCCAGTGACATCACCCTCCCTCCACACCTTCGCACCTTGGCGTGAGCCGGCCCTGAATCCAGCCTGTGAGAGAGCAGGACCTGCGACAAAGGCCTCACACTGGGGGTCCCCAGGCCAGCACAGCATTAGGTTTTCCTCTTGAATCATTGCCAACCTTCTGTAAATGAGATTTTCAAAAACTGATTATTTTTCAAATGTTTTATTGTGGTAAAATATGCATGACTTTTTACAATTTTAACCATTTTTAAGTGTACAGTGCTGTGTGCATGCACATTGTAGGCAGCCATCACCCCCATCCGTCTCCAGATTGCCTTCCCAAACTGAAACTCAGTACTCATTAATCAGTAACCCCCCAGCACCCCCGTCCCCCAGTCCCCTCTCCACACCCCCTGCACTCAGAAACCACCACTCTACCCTCTGGGTCTACCGGAATCCTACAATACCTGGTCGTCTTCTACTCACTGATTTCATTTAGGATAGTGTCTTCAAGACCCATCCATGTTGTAGCACGTGTTAGATGAAATTTTTTTCACACTTAAAACCCCGCCCCTTTGGCCACTTTTGGAAAACCAGTGGGTAAAGCTGTGTCCCC
>NW_005874230.1:0-7859 GCF_000147115.1 Myotis lucifugus | reverse complement strand
GCCCACCAGTCACCCAGAATTCAAAATGAAACCTGCTCTTCACCACAACAGTGCATGAGACCAAAGCCCAGGGCCTCAGATTATACAAGCTGATGTGGCAGAGTAAGGACCATATGAACATTGAAAAGCATTAACAGTCTTTTATTCAACAAATAATTACTGGGGCGGGCCATCTCGCACGAGCACTCGCCCTCCGACCTGGAGGCCCACTTCGTGCCGCTGGTGAAGCGGCTGGCGGGTGGCGACTGGTTCACCTCCCGCACCTCGGCCTGCGGCCTCTTCTCCGTCTGCTACCCCCGCGTGTCCAGCGCCGTCAAGGCAGAACTTCGACAGTGAGTCCCAGCTGTGGCCCCTGAAGCTCAGCCTCCCCTCCGCCTGGTCCGCTTCTCTCAAGCCCCAGCCCCTTGAGGCCTCCCAAGTCCCAAACACCCCTGAGCTCTCCCAGCCCCTGTCTTCCCCCCCCTCGGAGAAGCTGTGTCACCAAGGACACTGCCTCTTGCTCAATTAGGAAATATAGATAATGACAGTTCCTTCCTCCCCTTGCTTCTTGCAAGGAAAGGATTACCGCATATAAAGTGCTCAGCAGAATCTGGCATATAAAAGCATGGACAAGTGACCCGTGGTGCTGTCTGAGGCCTGCCCCGGTCCAGACCCTTGGCAGCCTCCTCTGCTCTCCACCGCTGGTCCTGATGCCCCAGGAAATTCCTTGCAGGGAGGACTTGCCTTTGGGAAGAATGAATGAACATGGTTTTAATTGGATGAGAGCTTGCCCCTCCCTCTGAACTTCTGTCCACCCACCATTCCCCACACACTTTTTGAGCAGCAAGCCCAGGCCCTGAGCCCTTACTTACCCAGAGTATTGGTGGACAGCTGCCCACGTGTGCTTAGAGATGTGTGTTCCGCCCCCTTTGCCTCCAAGAGGAGCAGTCACTGCTGGAAAGGAAAACTTTTGAGTGGCCCAGACCAGCATCTCAGCTGCACAGTTTTATGTGGTTGTAATATAACCGGCACCTACCGTCCTCTACAGATTTATGTGCAGGCAGATAGGCTGCCACGTGCTCACACATGGGAACTCATTTAAACCTCATAGTGCCCTTCACTGTCAGCTCCTTGTACAGGGCAGGGAAGACACAGAGGCATCATCACTTGCCCAAGGTCACCAGGCATAGCCAGGACCTGCGTGGCTGCAGTCTGCTGGCTCCTCTGCCATGCTGCCTGCTGCCCGAGGTCCCAGGGACTCCTTCTCCTGAGCCCCATCCCATTCCGACCCCCAGGTACTTCCGGAACCTGTGCTCAGATGACACCCCCATGGTGCGGCGGGCCGCAGCCTCCAAGCTGGGGGAGTTCGCCAAGGTGCTGGAGCTGGACAACGTCAAGAGTGAGATCATCCCCATGTTCTCCAACCTGGCCTCTGACGAGCAGGTGGGTTCTGCTCCCGGGCCCTCCCCCCTCCCTCTGGCAGACCCTGCAGCAGGAAGTGAATCCAGTGCTAACAGGGCCTCTGCTGCCCTCTCCCCGCCCCTGTCCTCTCTCCAGGACTCGGTGCGGCTGCTGGCCGTGGAGGCATGTGTGAACATCGCCCAGCTCCTGCCCCAGGAGGACCTGGAGGCCCTGGTGATGCCCACCCTGCGCCAGGCTGCTGAGGACAAGTCGTGGCGCGTCCGATACATGGTGGCTGACAAGTTCACAGAGGTAGGTGAGGGACTGTTGACACGTAGAAAGCAGGCTCTCAGAGGCTAAGGGCTGGGGTATGTATAGGAGTTGGGTTTTCTTTTATTGCAGTGGAATCACGGGGTGTTTGAGCTGTGGGAGCTCTGTGATCATCTTATTGGACCTCATTTCATGTGCCAACCTGGTTGGTTGATAGTGGCAGCTGGAAGCGCCATGGGGAGAAGGGCTCTGAGGGTCAGGTTCTCTGGGAAAGAGGCCCTAGGAGCAGAGAAGGGTAGCACGTGACCATTCCTGACTTCATCCAACTTTCTCTCCTTGGACAAAAGGGACGACATAGCCTGAATGAGTTTGCTGGGCTTCCATCACAAAGCACCACACACTGCCCTGGCCAATGTGGCTCAGTGGATAGAGCATCAGCCTGCAGACTGAAGGGTCCCGGGTTTGATTCTGGTCAAGGGCACATGCCCAGGTTGCAGGCTAGATTCCCAGTAGGCGGCATGCAGGAGGCAGTCAATCAGTAATTCTCTCATTGATGTTTCTATGTCTCTCTCCCTCTCCCTTCCTCTCTGAAATCAATAAAAACATATTAAAAAAAAAAGATGAGCTCAAAAATGAAAAATAAAACGGTGAATAAAAGTTTCAAAACAAAACAAAGCACCACATGCTGAGTGTTCTGTTTCCTCACAGTTCAGGAGGCTACAGCTCTGAAGTCAAGGCGTCAGCCGGGTAGTTTCTCTGAGATTTCTCTCCTTGGCTGCAGATGGCCATTTCCTCCTGTGTCCTCACATGGTCGTCCCTCTGTGCATGTCTGTGACCTAATCTCCCCTTCTTGTAAGGACTCTAGTCATTTTGGAGTAGAGCCCACCCTATTGACCTCACTGCACTTTAACTTTACTCTTCAAATACGTTCACATTCTGAGGTCCTGGAGGGTTAAGATATCAATATGTGAATCTTGGTGGGGGGCACGGGTTAGCTCATCATACCGCCCAACAGTTTGACTTTTCAGAGTGACACCACCAGGCAAACAGAACAGGGACAAGATCCCACGCCTCTGACTCCCAGGACAGTGCTCTTCCCACGGGACCTGAATTTGCTTTGAGCCACCAACAGTGTCGGGTGCTAGGGATTTGTGACTCCAGCACATGCCCATCCACCAAGGAGCAGGCAGTCTGAAGGGGAAGGTCCAGTTGAATTTCATAGTCACGTGTCACAGGTGTCGGGCCCACAGGAATGTGGGGGGTGGGTGCCGAGGAGAGGAGGTGGTGCCATAGCTGGTTCTAGAACATGAGTGGGTGAGAGCTGAGATGGAAGGGCGGCAAGTGCAAAGGGCCTGTGGCGGCCAGAGTAAATGCACCAGGAACCATCAGGGCCAGCTTTAGGGGGGCCCTTCAGGGAGAAAACTGGAGAGATGGGCACATCCAAGCAGAGAGGCCTCGGTGCCACTGCCCTGTGTCTCCCTCCCTCTTCCTGTAAGTATTTCCCCTGGTGTTTGCTGGGAGGACTCGGAGCCTGAGGATCTTTCCCAGGACTGCCGGTTTTCCCTGTGAAAATGTTAGCACAGCATGGCTGTGGGATTGTGGCTGCTGGGAGCCACAGCACCACTATGGAAGAGGCTCCTTCTGTACCTTGGCTACTGGACAGCACGGACGGTCCACACTGGGGTTAGATAAAAGCTCAGCTTTGTGAGAGCAGGGCACACGATAGACACTCAGTAAGTGTCCATTACGTGAATACAAGGGTAGCATTGGGCCCTTCAAGGCCTTCACTTGTTTGTTCCCTTCTGAGCCTCGAATCACTCTGATTTCTTCCGGGTCTTCAAGACCTAGCTTTGCAGAAGAACCCTGGTGCTGGGGGACAGGCAGGGCCCAGTATGCCTTCTTCCCCCGTAATTACAAACGTGCCACTGGTAACTAATCTTGAAAAAAAGAAAGAGGCCTTCGCCAGTGTTTCTCAGTTGGGCATCATCCCACTGAGAGGTCGCTGATTCAATTGCAAGTCAGGGTACATGCCTGGATTGCAGGCTCCATTCCCAGGAGGGGGGTGTGGATTGATGGTTCTCATCAGTGTTTCTCTCCCTCTAAAACCAATAAAAACATACTTTTAAAAAAATACATAAATCAAACAGCGAGAGCTGCTATAGCCTCAGAATATTTTGGATTAAGTAACAGAAACCCAACCCAAGTTGCCTGAGCAGTATGGAGATCCCTTCTATTATTTTTTCACATGGATTGCTACTACCATGCAGTAGGTACCCTTGTGGTCTTCATTTTGCTTTTGAGATATAAAGTGACTTGTTCAAGTGCATACAGTTGGTAAGTAAGAGTAAGAATTTGAGCCAGACAGTTGGTGACCACTGCCCTACCCAGCCTGACTCCCCCACCATTGAGGAAACCACAGCTCCATGGCTCAGAAATTTGCCGTGGTCACCCAGTGGTGCGGGGATTAGAACTTGGCAGTGACTCTAAGAATCGTATTCTTGCCCCTAGTTCTGCTGCCTTTAACTTTGATTTCGGTCTCATTTGTCCAGAGCACTTGCCAAGCCTTCTCACTTTGCCCCACCTTCCCTTCCTGCAGCTCCAGAAAGCCGTGGGGCCGGAGATCACCAAGACAGACTTGGTCCCCGCCTTCCAGAACCTGATGAAAGACTGTGAGGCCGAGGTGAGGGCCGCAGCCTCCCACAAGGTCAAAGGTTGGTGCTGGCAACCAGAACACAGCAAGTGGGTGGGTGTCCATGGTGCTGGAGGTAAAACCAGGACATAGATCTCACCTCCCCCTTCTCCCTCCCCCGTCCACAGAATTCTGTGAAAATCTCTCAGCTGACTGTCGGGAGAATGTGATCATGACCCAGATCTTGCCCTGCATCAAGGTAACGGGGAATAGAGCAGACAGAGCTTACCACAAAGAAGGGGTGGGGGTGGGGCTTTAGGGACAGCCAGATGCAAACTGAGTTCCCAGCCCTCTGGACTGGGCCAGCTTGGGTTTGAAGTACTTGGAGACCCTGAGGGGATGCAAAATAATTCCCCTGGTAGCCTGAGCTGTCCCCCGCTCCAGAGTGACAAGGGGAAAGGAGGCTGCGTTCAGGCTTCGTAGGATTCGTAGTTACTTGGCCACTAACCCCGTGGCTGTCCCTTCCTTCTCCCTCCCAGGAGCTGGTGTCAGATGCCAACCAACACGTCAAATCGGCCCTGGCCTCAGTCATCATGGGCCTCTCTCCCATCCTGGGCAAAGACAACACCATCGAGCACCTCCTGCCCCTCTTCCTGGCTCAGCTGAAGGATGAGGTGAGGGCACCAGACAGGCTCTGGAACTTGTGGGTTTGCAGAGGTGACCTGTGAGTCAGCTGTTTTCCCAGATTGGCCAGGAATCTCCTAGAATCTCAACAGACACCAGATCTCTGATGAGTTGAATGTTTCTGGCCATGATGGGCTGTGCAGTCATTTGTCCATTTATTAGGCAGTTATCTTTCATGCCCTTACTCTGGCCTCGTCCTTTTCCTGGGCATTGAGAGTACCAAAAAAATAGTAATACTTTTTTTTTTATATATATATTTTATTGATTTTTTACAGAGAAGAAGGGAGAGGGACAGAGAGTTAGAAACATTGATGAGAGAGATCGATCAGCTGCCTCCTGCACGCCCCCCACTGGGAATGGGCCCGCAACCAGGGTACATGCCCTTGACCGGAATCGAACCCGGAACCCTTGAGTCCGCAGGCCGACGCTCTATCCACTGAGCCAAACCGGTTCGGCAATACTTTTTTTAAAATATGTTTTGTTTTGTTTTTTAATGCTTTTATTTTTTAGAGAGGGAAAGGGAGAGAGAGATAGAAACATCTTTGAGAGAGAAATATTGATCAGCTGCCTCCTGCACACCCCCTACTGGTGATGGAGCCTACAGTCCTGGCACATGCTCTGATGGGGAATTGAACCCGTGACTTCTTGGTGCTCAACCACTAAGCTACACTGGCTAGACACTAAGACAGTTTGATCCTTAGAGACCTTCAGCAGGCCAGTCCTTGGGAATGTGCCAGGCTATGTGCCTTTTCTTATAAGTTGCTTCACATATTTTATGAAACATAGGTGGGGGTCTGTATATATATGTATTATAAATCAGTGCTCATAATATTGGTAGACCACAGGAGTTCAAAAATATTTCGTTATTCCATTATTCATTCTTTCAACAGAAATGTATTGGACACCTGCTATGGGCCAGAGACTATGTTGGGTACTGGAGAGAGGAGGATGAATGAGACATGTTCCTTATGGAGCTCAAAGGCTAGCAGAGACAATAAAAGTAATAGAAATGGTCATGATAGCCAGGCCGGTGTGGCTCATTGGTTAATCATTGACCTGTGAACCAGAAGATCATGGTGCAATTCCTGTTCAGGGCATATGCCTGGATAGCAGGCTTGATCTCCAGTAGGGGGTGTGCAGGAGGCAGCCAATCAATGATTCTCTCTTATCCTTGGTGTTTCTATCTCTTTCTCTTCCCTCCTCTCTGAAATCAATAAAAATGTATTAAGAAAAAAAAGAAATGATCATGATAAGCCCCCACGTGTTAAGCCCTTTGTGGAGCAGACACTGTGGAGGCACTAGAATAGCCTCCCCCTATTCAATGTTTCCATATCACAGGTCGATATCCAGAAAGGTTAAGTCAAAGTGCCAAAGTGCTCCCAGCTAGCAAACAGCAGAGGGGGCGTTATTGCATGTCTGTTTTTTCCAGGGTTTCATATTTTTGCATTATGATTTCCTACAAATCCTTCAAACTGAACATTTTTAAAAATATGTTTTTATTGATTTCAGACAGAGAAAGGGAGAGGAACAGATAAAAACATCAGTGATTAGAGAGAATCATTGATCAGCTGGCTATCTCCTGCACACCCCATACTGGGGGCTGAGCCCGCAACCCGGGCATGTGCCCTGCCCAAGAATTGAACCATGACCTCCCAGTTCATAGGTCGGTGCTCAACCACTGAGCCAAGCCAGCTGGGCTATCTAAACATTTCTTGTGCTGCTATTCTGAGATTTGAAAGCTGCTTTGAAAAAATAATTAATTTTTTAAAAAGGAAAAGCTGCTTTCACCTAATCCTTGTTGCTTGCTTTTCATGTGCTTTTAATGTGTCCCCAGGGCCCAGAGCTGGCCTGGGCAGTTGTGGGTCCTCAGGAGATGTCTGTCATACAGAGTTGGTGCAGTTCAGCATTTTTCCCCTGTCCTGGCTCACCATGTGCAGTGCATTCCCTCACACCCCTTCTGTCCCCTCCTCAGTGTCCAGAGGTGCGGCTGAACATCATTTCCAACCTGGACTGCGTGAACGAGGTGATCGGCATCCGGCAGCTGTCCCAGTCCCTGCTCCCCGCCATCGTGGAACTGGCTGAGGACGCCAAGTGGCGGGTGCGGCTGGCCATCATTGAGTACATGCCCCTGCTGGCTGGACAGCTGGTGAGTGAGCGGCGGGGCCAGGCACGCTGCCCTGGGGGAGGAGCTCCCAGGCTCTAGTGCTGGTGCTGTGTGACACGCTGTGATCAGAAACTGCAGGCTGTGAGGACGGGGGAGGAATAGAATGGGATGAGGAAGAGAAGGGAAAGGAGCCCCTCAGGTGAAGCTGTCCGGGAATAGATGGTTCCTGGAGGGGTTTGCTGGAAACTACCCAGACTCCCTCCATCCCTTACCTCCTTTTCTCTGCAGGGGGTGGAGTTTTTTGATGAGAAACTCAACTCCTTGTGCATGGCCTGGCTCGTGGATCACGGTGAGTAGCTCCAGTGGCTGGAGGAGGGTGGGGCTCCAGGAAGATGGTGGCAGATTGGCTGGGGCCGGTGCAGGCTGTGGGAGGCTGGAGCCACTCTCCCGTCATCAGAGGCTCCTCAGTGGTGGACCAATTCCCTTGCTTTTTAGAATCCTGGAGAAGTGAAGGGTGCGAGGGGGACATAGCACATTTCCCAGGGGCTGTCTGGTGTAGTGGGAAGTCCCAGGGCCACCGAGCAGACAGCCCTGGGTTTGACTTTCACCTCCTGGCTCTTGAAGCTTAAGCAAGTCACCTACCATGTTCCTTCTGTGAAACCAGGGACTTCTCATCCAGTGGTTTACGGCCGTTGTGAGCATTGCTCACTGTTCTCACTAAGACTGGTGAAAATAAAAGTTTGTCTGTATCAGCCACCATTCCAAATACTACATATTTAAATCCTTTGCCTG
>NW_005874229.1:0-16936 GCF_000147115.1 Myotis lucifugus | reverse complement strand
TTTGGCTCAGTAGATAGAGCGTTGGCTGCAGACTGAAAGTGTCCCAGGTTCGATTCCGGTCAAGGGCATGTACCTGGGTTGCGGGCACATCCCCAATGGGAGATGTGCAGGAGGCAGCTGATCGATGTTTCTAACTCTCTATCTCTCTCCCTTCCTCTCTGTAAAAAATCAATAAAATATAAAAAAAAAAAAGATTTTTTTCTATTTTATGATTTTGATTTCATATCTAAGAACTCTTTACCTAACCCAATAGCATAAAGATTTCTCCTGTGAGTTCTTCTAATGTTTCAAAGCTTTACATTAGGTCTATGATTCCTTTTGAGCAAATCTATAATAATAAAAGGGTAATATGCTAATTAGACCGGACGTCTTCTGGACGTCATTCCGGACATCCTTCCTGTCAAAGCCGGGGCTGGAGGGAAGCCAGCCTGGGTCCCGGGTGCCTGTGGGTGGCCTGAGGGAAGCCAGCTCGGGTCCCGGGTGCCAGAGGGAAGCTGGTGCTGGCAGCTGGGGGAAGGAAGGCCTACTCTTGTATGAATTTTCGTGCATCGGGCCTCTAGTTTTAATATAAAGTATCAGGTATGAATTGAGTTTATATTTTGCATGTAGATCAAATTGTTCAAGCAGTTTGTTGGAAAGTCTAACCTTTCTCCATTGAATTGCCTTTGCATCATTGTCAGAAATTAATTGACTGTATTTTGAGAGTTTAATTCTGGCTCTATCATGTTCCATTGATCTAAGTAGCTATCCTTTGGCCAAAACCACAGTCTTGATTACTAAAGGTTTATAGTAAAGTAAGTCTTGAAGTCAGATAGTGTGAGTCTTCCAACTTCCTTTTCAAAGTTGTTTTGGCTATCCTAGTTCATTAGCTTCACATATAAATTCTAGAGTCAGCTTGTTGATATTTCCAAAAAATTCTGCTGAGATTTTGATTGGGATTGGAGAGCATCTATAGATCAATTTGATGAGAATTGACATTTCAACATTTGTGATTATTTTTGGATGCAACTATCTGATTCTAAATTTCTGTAACAAATCCCCCACTTCTACTAAATAAAACACAGTTTCCTCTTATCTTGGCTAATCTAATACAGATATTTAAAATGAAGTTCTTTCTGTAACAATTGAGTTTTTTCCAGGTGGTTGTATGTTGTAATAGATTACTCTCTGCTATTAAGTTTTAGTGATACAAAGCTATGGTCATTTTTTATTTATTGTTTTAATTGCATTATTATTATTAACACTAGAGATCTGATGCATGAAATTCGTGCAAGGAGCTCGGCCCTCACAGCTCAGGGTTCATCCGGAAGGTCGTTCAGAAGGTCATTTGGCTGTCTGGTCTAATTAGCATATTATGCTTTTATTATTATAGATGATGATGCTTTTTCTTTGGTTTTGTAACTATTTATATCTTTACATGAGCTAAAGTCTTTTGGTGTTTTATTGATTGATTATAGTAAAATATACATAACACAAAATGTACCATTTTAACCATTTTTATATGCATCAAGTACATTCACATTGTTGTGCAACCATTACCACCATCCATATCCAAAACTTTTTTCATCTTCCCAAACTGAAACTCTACCCATTAAATAATAACTCCCGTTTCCTCCTGTCTCACAGCCTCTGGCAACCACAATTCTACTTTCTGTCTCCATGAATCTGATTATTCTAGGTGCTTTGTGTAAGTGGAATCACACATATGTTTTACTTAACATATTTTGAAGTACATCCATGTTGAAGCATGTTTCAGAATTTCCTCCCCTTCTAAGGCTGATAATATTCCATTGTGTGTGTGTGTGTGTGTCATTTTTTTTGTTATCCATTTCTCCTTTTGGCTATTTATAATGTTTCTATGAACATAAATGTACAAATATCTGTTGAGTCTCTGCTGTCAATTATTTTTGGTATATCCCCAGAAGTGGAATTGCTGGATCATGACAATTCTATGTTTAATTTTTTGAGAAACCACCATATTATTGAGCTAAAGTCTTAAAAGAGTGATTTACATATTTAACATTTCTCTTTTATTAGTGTAGATTGCCAGATTTGTGAGAAGTCTTTAGAAAAGGAAATGGACTTTAGATATTAATGGACAATAGTGTGACTAGTGGGGACATTCAGGAAGAACTTATTGAGAGGACAGATATTTCAATGAAGAATTTCTAACATCTCCTTGTACTTACACTACTACTAGAGCCATGGTATGTTTACAGCATCATTATTTGCTTTCTAAAATTCTAATGTCAGAATATATTCAGAATGTGAACTTACTATTTTTAAATTTTATTTGTTTGCAAAAAGAAAACCTGACATTCCAAATTCCTTAGCTCTGGAAACAGCTTTCCTACCAGGCTTTAAAAAATTTAATAATTTCTATAATAAGCCATTTTTTGGCTTCATAAGAATTTACTATGATACTGTTTTAAATTCTATGAAAAGCAAGTAAAGGATACAAAAACTACAAAGAACTAAATGTTTATTTATTAAGCCATGTTTATTTATTATTATTTATCTAGCATTATAATAGATCCTAGGAATTTTTAAAACAAGGCACTTACTCGTTTAGAATCTTTTGCTGACGTTAAAAACAAAAACAAAAACAAAACAAAAAACCACACAAGCCCAGTGGCATGGCTCAGTGGTTGAACATTAACCTATGAACCAGGAGGTCATGGTTGGATTCCAGGTCAGGGCACATGCTCAGGTTGTGGGCTGGATCCCCAGTGGGGGACGTGCAGGAGGCAGCCGATCAATGATTCTCTCTCATCATTGATGTTTTTATCTCTCTCTCCCTCTCCCTTCCTCTCTGAAATCAATAAAAATATATTTTAAAAAAAAACACACACAAACACCACAGGTAAATGAATAAAAAAGATAATCATGTCTTAGATGCAACATACTTCTCACCACATATGGAGTGGTGCCAAGTACCTACTCACTCTTGTTTGGGGAGAGACAGCTTTAGAGATGTAGGTACTAGTTGCATACTGGACAGAGTTTAAAGTTTCCTGAAGTGGAAACTGTAGCCTTCAAGTCACATTGGGCCCCAAACTACACAGGGAGATGACATTCCTAGAACTGACATGTCTTCCTGCCTCCTTCCCTCTCTGTCACTCTCGGCGAGAGAACACTTTAAGGACAATGTCACTCTCCTCTCGCTGGATCTCTCTTCAGGAGCTCCCAGCACATACCATGCACTGTTCTATTTAGAATGCCAGCAAAGGCTAAAGATTCTTGACAGAGGCATAGACATTAGCTTCATCAGATCTGACACCATTTGAGGTTTTAGCTTGGGGCCATTTTGAACCTCCAAGCCAATTAATCCTAAAAGGCTTCTACTCTCTGTCATCCTCAATCACTCTCATAATTGCAAATCACAGTCTCCCTCCTCCACCAACACACTCTATCCAATCTACTGTCATTCTACTGTTTTGTACTTATTCCCCAATAAATCACTCTCTCTCTGGTGGTTGCCCACCCACCCCAGCTCTTTTTATTATGCCTTTTGGAGTGCTCCCCCCAACAACCAACCAACCAAACAACAAACCCTTTCTCAAGGACACTGAGTTTTCCTTAAAGTGTTTTCCTGTTTGAATTGACTGCTAGATAGTTTAGGGCCAATTTTGTGAATAAACTCCACTTCCATCTCTGTTTTATAACCTTATTCTTATTTCTCTTTTGGTTTATTTCTAGTGCTTTTTAAAAACTTGCTATGGTGTTGATGTTTTTGTAAAACCTCCTTGGGTAACTTCCAGCACCATATGAGATTATAATAAACTAGAGGCCCGGTGCACAAAAATTTGTGCACTCGGGGCAGGGGGGGGGGGGCGATCCCTCAACCCGGCCTGTGCCCTCTTGCAGTCTGGGACCCCTCAGGGGATGACCACTTGCTGGCTTAGGCCTGCTCCCCAGGGGGATTGGGCCTAAGATGGCAATCAGACATCCCTCTGGCAGCCCGGGAGCCCTTGGGGGATGTCCACTTGCCAGCAGGGAGCAGACCTAAGCTGGTCAGACATCCTTAGCGCTGCTGAGGAGGCAGGAGAGGCTCCCACCACCACTGCTGTACTGGCAGCCATCAGCCTGACTTGTGGCTGAGCAGAGCTCCTCCCATGTGAGAGCGCCCTGACCACCAGAGGGCAGCTCCTGCATTGAGCGTCTGCCCCCTGGTGGTCAGTGTGTGTCATAGTGACGAGTCATTCCCAGTCTTTCTGCTGTTAGGGTCAGTTTGCATATTACCCTTTTACTATATAGGATAGAGGCCTGGTGCACGGGTGGGGGCCGGCTGGTTTGCCCTGAAGGGTGTTCCGGATCAGGGTGGGGGTCCCACTTGATTGCCTGGCCAGCCTGGATGAGGGGATGATGGCTGTTTGCACCTGGTCACACCCCCTTCAGGGTGGGGGTCCCCACTGGGGTGCCTGGCCAGTCTGGGTGAGGGGCTGAGGGCCGTTTTCAGGCTGGCAGGTGACTGAAGCCCCCAACCTCTCCTTTTTTTCTTTTTTTTTTTTTATTCTGGGATTTATTTACCTTTTCAGGCTGGCAGGTGACTGAAGCCCCCAACCTCTCCTTTTTTTCTTTTTTTTTTTTTATTCTGGGATTTATTTACCTTCTATGGCTGTCACTGGAGCTGAGAGCCGTCTTTAGCTCTGAGGCCGGCTCCAGCTTGAGGCCTCGGCTGCTGAAAGCAGGTGTCTGGGTTTGTTTAGCTTCTATAATTGAAACATTGTTGCATCCGGAGCTCAGAGCTGGGCTGCGGCAGGCGGGGAACCTTGGCTTCCTCCATCACTGGAGCAAGCAAACCTCATGTTCGCTTCAGCTGCCTGGCTGCCAGCCGCCATCTTGGTTGGCAGTTAATTTGCATATCTCTCTGATTAGCCAATGGGAAGGGTAACAAAGTTACGGTTAATTACCATGTTTCTCTATTATTAGATAGGATGCTCTTATTACCTACGCAAAATCTATTACCTCTTCTTCTTCACTAATGCCAATTTTACTTGGAACATCAATGTGCCTCACATCAAACAATTTTGATTTTTCAGGCTCCATTAATGCCAGGAGTGGTCATTTGACAGTTTTAGCTAATGAGATATAAATGGAAGTCTACTTCAGAGTTTTCAGGAAAAACTATTGTTTTACTATTAAAAGGGTCAGGATCATCTATGCTCCTCTTCATCTATTCATATTTTGTATTTATATTTTAAATGTAAATGTTTCATAAATTCCTGTACTTTATCTTCTTCTTGCTCTATGTACAGCATTCTCATCTTCACCTACAGTTTTTATCATCACATAAACATAGCTGTATTAGTCAGGGTTCTCCAGAGCAACAGAACCAACAGAAATATATATGAAGAGATTTATTATGGGGAGTGGCTCACATGATTATGGAGGCTGAGATATGCTATGATATACCACCTGCAATTTGGAGAACCAGAAAAGCCAGTCGGACACCAAAGGCCTGAGAACATGGGGGCCACTGGTTTTAAATCTTGGAGTCAAAAAGCCTGCAAACCAGAAGCTTTCCATTTCTGAGGACAGGAGGGGATGTATGTTCCAGATTTAAGGGGGAGAGAGAGAGAGAGAGAGAGAGAGAGAGAGAGAGAGAGAGAGAGAGAGATTGCCCTTCCTATGCCTTCTGTTCTATTCAGGCCCCTGAGGATTGGAGGATGCCCACCCACATTAGTGAGGGTGAACCTTCTTTACTCAGTCTAGTGATTCAAATGCTCATCTCTTCCAGAAGCATCTTCACAGACACCCTCAGAAATCATGTTTTACCAGCAATCTGGGCATCCCTTAGCCCAGTCAAGTTCACACATAAAATTAAGCCTCACAATGATAATGTCAAATAATTTTCTTCAGAATTTCCAAACAGTATTTCTGGCTATGACACAAGCACCTCAAACATGAACTCATCCTTTCCCCTAAATATATTTTTCCTCTTGATTTCATATCCTGGTTACCAACATCAAAATCTTCCCTGGTTACCAACATCAAAATCTACTGTCCACATGGGAGAATCTTGGCTTTCTGTCACCTTCCACATCCACATTCCACATCTGAGTCTTATCGCTTTCATTCCATTAATATTTTTTGTATTTTAGTCATTCCTCTGCCTGACCTAGAACTTTTGACTCCTTATATAATTTCTTCTCCACATTGTGAACCCCATGAGGACAGGGAACATAACTTGTTGACTTCTGTGACCCCAGCTAATCCAGGTTGTGAGGTTCTTGCTAAATATTTTTTGTCTGGCTGATTAAAACTAACATGTGAATCTGAGATTAAGCACTTAAAGGTCCTCAATGACTTCTAATTACTTATCAAACAACTTACTATCATATAAAAGATATTCCATCATCCCTATGTGTAGATTTGTTTGTCATATATAATAGATGTACTCAGATGCTTAACATTTTTAAGGTCTTCTATTTGCTTTTACATTTTTTCCCATCACTTCCCTCATGATACAGCTGTCCACTACCAAGACACCTGTTTTGCCTTCCTTTCTCATCTGTTGCTCCTATGCAGCTATAGGCCAGGAAAATAGGGACTGACTGAAAAATCAAAGGGTTGCCTTCTGGATAAAGTTCATGAGCATTAGTGTAAAAACATTACAATTTCTCATTTGGTTTATCACAGCTTTCCCTCTTTATTTCCTAAGATGAGAGGTTGTTGGATAAATGTCTTTTAGACAAGTGAGGTGTAGTTATATATAGCAATTTAAAAAAAATAAAAATTATATGTCAGCTTAGCATATATTGTCTACATAAGGGAACTAGCCTATTTGCAAATCAATAATCCAGTACTTAAATCTGAACCGATTATAAGTGCCTCCTCTCTTATTCATTCCTTTTTCTTGCACTTCACTCCTAGTCCTTTCTTATCCTACTTTACTATCATTGCAATCTCAAGCATAGATGGTCGGTGTAGGGGAATGCAAAGAACCATAAGAGAGAAGTCTAGAAACATCTTAAAGTTTTTAATTCCCTATGCCATAATTTTTAGTAAAGAGATCATGGGAGATTAGCCGGGCATATGGATACCTTATCTCTCCTGTCCCCATTTAAGGTAACTTAAGCAGGACTGCTATTTAAATAATTACATTACTGATGTTTTTAAAGGGGACCTGTTCATAAGCTATTTGACTGTTTTCCTAAACAAAAGCAAAAAATAAATTCACCGGACACGCTATCTGCAAGTGTGCTCATTATCACTGCCAAAATAGGGCAAATAAATAGTCATTAGGAAACATATTAAATGACAACACTCATAAGAGGTGTCCATTAGCCAATGCATAGGTAAAGATAAATACACATGAGAAAAGCAAGCAAGAAAATATATGTAATCCATTAGAAATTCTCAGTCAGAATAAGCTGCAAGAGTCTGCCATGGAGGAATGCAATAGAAGCTTCCAGTTGAGCTGAGGTTTATTTATCCTGCTTATCTGAAGCCAGAGCCAATAATCCCAATGATTCCAAGAATGAAGATAAATGTTTTTCCCCATTTAGAAAGAGCCAACTGGCAGCACCTTTGCCAATGGGTCAATTCTTGGTCTTAGTAACATGATACGAGTAGGGCTCTGCTGATTTAATGCTGGTGTGCCTTGAGTTGTGTCTCATTAGCAGAGATAGATTTACACCCATTCTCCCGCTTTCTGGCTCAGTGCCTTTTACAACCACCTGAATGCACTTAAGAGACAGAAGGAAACAAAACCAAGCTACCTGACCCAGGGGAGTCTGACCTTAGCATCTGTCAAATGCCAGGTTGAGAGTCTGAGCCTTCAAAGCCATCAAAGCCAATGGAGGAACTTCTATGAGGCTTTATGTTCCAAAACAGTGGCTGCCACAGCACATCTTTGCTGGATTCCACAAAAATGTGTGTGTGTGTGTGTGTGTGTGTGTGTGTGTCCCTTGATTTCATTCTTTAGCCCAAGCAGATCTAAATCTTAAGTAAATATTAGGCCTCTGCCTTTTTCTATTTATGTCTATTAGTTTTTACTGTGTCATTTGGGCAACTTGATTTCTGTCATTGGCCAATCTCTGATTCTACTTTTGCTTTATTTTACTAGGTCTCATTGACCTTCCTCTGTATCTGCTGCCTTTTTTTTTTTTAGTTCTTCCAAAATAATCTGTAGAGACTTAGATTTATCGTGCAGCACAAGATATGGGGAACTACATTAGAATAGTGTAACTGGCTTATCAGACCCTATGATCTCCCATCCTCTAAAATAATTTTATTTGTAGGCTTTTAGTTGACTAAAATAATTTTATTTGTAGGCTTTTAGTTGAAGTTGGCAGACATTCTTGAATTATGATCTATAAGTAAAAATCTTGTGATGGGGAAAGCTAGAAAGTAATATTTCTTTTCTCAGTTTCCATCCTTTACATTTATATACAGAATGCTGAGTGTCCATGGGAGAAAGTGCTTCATTTACAAGGTAGAAATAATTTGGAGTTATTATTCCACAAAACTGAACACAGAATGATAACCCCATTAATTGATAAAAATGTAAATAAGAAAAACTTCAATATTTTTTTCTCAAGTAATTAATGTGAACTAAGTGATACCTATAATTTTCAGATTGAATCTCAACAGAGAGCTAATCATACCAGCACTAAGGAGGCTTGCTCCCCTACAAGTTGCCTTTTCATATATTTTAACTCCTTCTTTACTTCCAACACTCAGAATATAGTGCTTTTCAACTTTTATTGAATTATTTCATTGCAGGGGCAATATGTTTGTTGTAAGGATTAAATCATTTGAAACACAGCCTAGCACAAAGTACAGTTGTCTGTTAGTATAGCTTATTAACATTATAATAATGGATTAGTATCAACATGGTGCTGGATGGAATTTAGCTAGCAACATCTGAATTTGGTCTTGGGCCTATTCCTCCTTCTCTTTGTGTTGGTGTTGAGGGAGCTAGGTGCACAACAGGAGCTTAACAATACAAAAGAATACTTCATTGTTAGCTAGATCCTTGGCTCCAAATGCTAACATAAAACGCCAGAGAGCTGGACCAGAAAAAGGCTAAAATTCCACTTCTTTAGGCTAGTGGCCATAGAAACCAATAGCCAAAGCAAATCAGTTGGCAAGTATTTTCTCTCCTTCCAACCCCAACCCCTATTCACACATTCAAGTCTTGAAATTTGCCATTTCAGTGGTATGAAAATGACACATGGCAGAGCTAGAGAACAAAGGACAAATCACGAGAGAAAAATAATTCCCTGAGCATTGAGCTATCCACCCCAGACCTGCGTGTGCCAGGGCGAGACACTGAGCTTGATTGTGTCCCCTGGGAAAAAGAGGCAAAGGGAGAGCAGAAAAATGGGGTGGTTTAGGCTTCTGCCAAGTCCTAAGCCTGACTGCCATAACCTCATTGGCGCAGAATGGAGTAGGGATAGAGCTGGTTTGGTTTTGAGGGTGTAGCACTAGCCCTTACTCTTCATGATAACCCAGTTTTGTTAGGGCATTTGATAAATGGTCTCACATCAAGTCACTAGTCACGACTACTGAATGTTCTTTAAACCAAACCAAAGCATAAAAACTTCCCTTGTAGTCCTGGCTGAATGACTCAGTTGGTTGGAGTGTCGTCCCATACAACAAAAGGATTGCAGGTTCAATTCCTGGTCAGGACACCTACCTAGGTTGTGGTTGGATCCCTGGTCAGGGCGCGTATGGGAGGCAACCAATTGATGTTTCTCTTTCACATCAATGGTTCTTTCTCTTCTCCTTGTGGACTGAGACAGAGCTCAAAAGACTAGAACAAAGAGTACAACTTTTGCCTATGGTCAACATCTGTCTTCCAGGACTATGAAGACAATTGACAAGGGTGTATGTAATATATGTGGCACATAGTAGGTTCTCAAATTGTAGCTTTATTTTTCATTTTGCTACTATTATTATTAAAGAAAATCTTCTATGCTAGATACTGAAACACATAACTGAATGATAAAGCAAAAATTATGTAATGTTTGATATAATGATTGCATCTCCCAGAACTATAGCAAAAAGTGGTTGACTACTTAGGACTTAAAACAGCCGTGGGCAAACTACGGCCCGCGGGCCGAATCCGGCCCGTTTGAAATGAATAAAACTAAAAAAAAAAAAAAGACCGTACCCTTTTATGTAATGATGTTTACTTTGAATTTATATTAGTTCACACAAACACTCCATCCATGCTTTTGTTCCGGCCCTCCGGTCCAGTTTAAGAACCCATTGTGGCCCTTGAGTCAAAAAGTTTGCCCACCCCTGACTTAAAACCATAAGAGTGGTTTTATTTTCACTCTTCTCTGTAATTGGTAGCTACAGGTGATCAAATACAGTATTTGGGTATACATTTAAGAAACTTAAAATGAGTACAGAATCTGATAGCTATGTTTCATCTAGATTTACGTTACATTTAGTGCTTGGCTGGGATGTTAGCCAAAAGAGATTTGCTATCCTTTCATGAGATAAAATTATGGCATGAATCATCATCTCTCTAGTCTATTCCAGTAAAGATATTTTCAAAGGATTTTTAAAAGACAAACACAGTTCATAATTTGATGTACATGTGTTTCTGCAAATTGATTCTTGAATTCCAAACAGTATGGTGGAGAGGGTATGCATTACCTACAGCTACATGTTTGGGTGTATCAGAGAAGAATTAAGTGAAGAAATGCAAAAACATGTTTTTTTTTTTGTTTTTTTTTTCCTACTTAAAAGGAGGCAGAGATTCTATATAAAAAGAGGCTTGACATTTTCCAGGCTAACTATTATTTATAGTACATAGAACACAAAAATATAGATGTCTTTGTGAGCAAGGAATTTAAAAACCAATTAACATGGGCTTTTGACAGTTTAAGACAAATACAGAAAGAGCTCATACTGAGATCATGATCCAGTACTACAGCCATAAAACATTCAGGTCCAGCCTTAGAATTCTGACCTTAGAATTAGCTATGGAGAGTAAAACGTGGGTTTTAAAAGACCAGTCCAGTAAGATTGTATCAGGGTAACTAAATATTTTTTCATTTACACTGGAATTTTTGGTTGATAAGCTTTCACAGTATGCCAAATTAATCTTTAATTTTTTAAAAAATATATTTTTATTGATTTCAGAGAGGAAGGGAGAGGGAGAGAGAGATATAAACATCAATGATGAGAGAACCATCATTGTTCGGCTGCCTTCTGCACACCCCTCACTGGGAATCAAGCCTGCAACCTGGGAATATGCCTTTGGCCGGAATCAAACCTGGGACCCTTCCACAAGCCAATGCTCTATCCACTGAGCCAAACTAGCTAGGGCAACATTATTATAACATCTACATATTAGCATCTGGCATTCTATTGATGTTCATTCTCTTCTTTCCCTTGATAATCATTTAAAAAATATATTAGAAAAAGAGAGTAGGAAGATAAAGCCCAAGCTAACTCCTATAACGTAAGATATGTTATTTGGATGGACTCTGCATAAACTTAAAGATCATCTAATATTACAGCCATAAAACATGTAGGTTAATTAGCTTCTCTGTGACTTGGTTTCTTCATCTGTAATATGGGCATCCTTGAGTTCTTAGAAATACTAAATTGGAAAATATATTTAAAGTGTTTGGGATACTACTTGGCACATATTAAGCATTCAACATAGGATATATGTTATCAGTAGCAGTGGTTTGTATGTGAAATGGTGGCTTAACATGTAGTTATATGAGAATAAATAAAGGGCATACTGTTTTAGAATCTACTCACCTAAAATTTGGAGAAAACATTTTATCTTTTCTAATCAAGAAAAATAAAATTTCTAAAAAATACCCAATGAAAAATTAATACTTAGTGAGCATTCAGTAATACATTACATAATTACTATCATTAAGCATAAGAAACTTGAAACATTATGCATAATACATACAGTAGTGCTTATTATTGTCATATATTTTATTGTTTAAAAATTTCTCCCGAGTTCAGAGATTCCCTAGAAAACTTTCCATTGTAGATTATTAGTATGTTGAACCCCATTATAACATATCTCATTCAAAACATCTTACTAATTTGTTACTTTGTTTAACCTATGGGTCAAATAATATTTCTCTGAAAAAAGAAACCAGTACACTAAAAAAGGTATTAGTTTGCCTCACAAACAACAGGATTTTTGTATATTTGTGTTTAGTAAGGCAGTATAATAGGCATAATTATTTTTCCAAATGTATTTAAGTTCTGAATCACTCACCATTACCTCTATGGGATAACTTCATAAAACTTGGTCCTAAAAAAATAACACCACTCTTTTTAATCTTCTGCACATTTTATCATTTTCTCTCATAAATTCCAATTGTTTTAATATACATTCAATCCAATTTCCCCACCTCCTCTTTATAGTGTAAAATGGATACTTTCAAGTCCAGAGAAAGAAGAATAAAAGAGTGTCAGAAAAAGAGTTAACGACAAATGGAGATTAATATGAAAAAGGTGGGAGAAGGACGGCATGGAAAAGAGAGGTGTAAGAGAAGCACTGAGTCTAATCCAGTGCTGAGCTTAATCTGTTTCCATATCTGACAACAGACTTTGGAATTGTCTTTGGGCTATGGTATTCAGAAGACTTCAATGGGTTCGATATTCAAGAGAACTCATTTGCATGGATGTCAGCAGACAAGCTGGTGCTTTCTCTCTGCTGGGAGCTCAGCTAGAACTTTTCACAAGTGTCTGCACATTCTCCATGTGGCTTGTTTTTCACAGCATGACGTCTGGGCTCACAAGGGGAGCTCCTTGAGTGCTTGCCCTCAGAACAAGTGTTTCAAAAAGCTCAGGTGGAAGCCTTAAAACTTCTTATGGCCTAGCATTGGAAATGTCAAAATATCACTTCCAATACAGTCTATTGACTGAGCAAGTCACTGAAAGTCAGCTCAGATTCAAAGAGAGGAATTGGACTCCATCTTGGAATAAGACATGTAACAAAGAATTTGTAACAATCCTTAATCAACAGCAAATTTAAAGGAAACATTTCTGCCCTAACCAGTTTGGCTCAGTGGATAGAGCGTCGGCCTGCGGACTCAAGGGTCCCAGGTTCGATTCCGGTCAGGGGCATGTACCTTGATTGTGGGCATATCCCCGGTGGGGAGTGTGCAGGGGGCAGCTGATTAATGTTTCTCTCGCATTGATGTTTCTAGCTCTCTATCCCTCTCCCTTCCTCTCTGTAATAAAAATAAAATATATATAATTTTGAAGGAAACATTTCTAAAAATAAAAATCATTTTGAAAAAGAATTAAGAACTCAGTGCTAGGGTTTCCCAGAATTTTTGACAAAGTTTGAGAAATAGCGGTGGGCTTTGCAAGTCAGAGCCTCAGCAGGGGTAAGTCCTGTTAGCTACCAGGAGCCACGGGGGTTGCAGAGGAAGATGCTGACTATCATGTGTCTCTAGTGGCAGAAGCCTTTGTCTGTCAGATCCCAGCTGCAGAACCTTGGCCTGAAAATGCTACATTATATCAGCAACTGAAAGGGGAGCAAATTTTGCTTTCTGACAATGCTGCCTCTCTAGCAGGCCTTTTGTGCTTTTGACTGTGTGACTTGGGGTATATTACTTCACCTCTCTGTGCCTCAATTCTGTCATCTGTATAATGATGAAAATAATGCCTACCTAAAAGGGATTGTTAGTTTACATTTTTCACTATTGGTCTGGTGCACAGATCCGTGCACATTGAAAGGAAATTAATTAGAAGAAATATTTTAATATCGCTATTCGCCCTTTCTCTATAATAGAAGTGTCAACCAAATTCACGATCGACAATGACAGATCGAAACACACATGTGCAATTGGCGCCAGCGAGAGCTTTATATGTATCACGCATGTGCGAGTCAATTTAGCTATATATATATATATATATATATGTGTGTATATATATATATACATATATATATATATATATATATATATATATATGTATATATATATATACACACACACACACTAGAGGCCCGGTGCATGAAATTCGTGCATGACAGGGGGGTGTCCCTCAGCCCGGCCTGCACCCTCTCCAATCCGGGACCCCTGCCTGCCTGGTTGCCCCTAACCACCTCTGCCTGCCAGCATGATCCCCCTAACTGCTCTCCCCTGCTGGCCTGATCTCCCTAACTGCTCTCCCTTGCTGGCCTGATCACCCCTAACCACCTCTGCCTAGGCCCCCACCACCGTGGTTTTGTCTGGAAGGACATCTGGAAGATGTCCGGTCTAATTAGCATATTACCCTTTTATTAGTATAGACTAGAGGCCCGGTGCACAAAATTCTTGCACGGGGGTGGGGGGAACAGTGTCCCTCAGCCTGGCATGCACCCTCTCAAATCTGGGACCCCTCGGGGGATGTGTGACTGTCGGTTTAGACATGATCCCACAGAGACCGGGCCTAAACCGGCAGTCGGACATCCCTCTCACAATCCAGGACTGCTGGCTCCTAACTGCTCACCTGTCTGCCTGCCTGATTGCCCCAAACCCCTTTGCCTGCCTGGTCACCCCTAACCCCTCCCTGTCAGATCGCCCCTAGCTTGCCCCCTAGCCAGCCTGATCGCCCCAACCTTGCCCCTCTGCCGGCCTGATCTCTCCTACCTTGCCCCCCTGCTGGCCTGATTGCCCCTAACTTGCCCCCCTGCCACCCTGAGTGCCCCTAACCGCCTCTGCCTAAGCCCCCAGCCTAAGCTGCAACGGACCTCCCTCTGCAGGAGGCGACCTGGCAGATCAGGGTAAGGTGCCACCCCCACTCCCCCCGCTGCTGCTGCCACTGCCGGCCTGAGCCTGGGCCCTTTGCAGCTGTGCCTCGGCCCTTTGCAGCCTCACATCCCTTGGCTGGTGCCAGCAGGGGATGTAGCCTCATGTCTCCCCGCCTCACCATGCATGCAGCCCTGTCCACCCATGCCCGCCTGCCACACATGCAGCCTCCTGCTGACCGGTTGTTATGCATGTGATGTCCATTTGCATATTAGCTCTTTATTATACAGGATAGACAGTGAATCCCAAAGTGGGCGCTACTGCCCCCCGGTGGGTGCTGCAGTGATCCAGGGGGGCGGTGATGGCCACAGGTGCATTTGGGGGCGATGAGTAACTGCTATTAAAATTTTAAAAAAATTAATTTCCAGGGGCTGAGTAATATTTTTTCTGGAAAGGGGGCGGTAGGCCAAATAAGTTTGGGAACCACTGGGATAGAATAAACTTGCTTAATTAGACCTGCTTTCTGATTTAGCTAAACTTTTTCCAGCCCAGTGAAGCACCCCAACTTCTCTTTCAGGTAATTGTCAGGAACACAGCAGTAAATATTAACACAAAGCAGATTATTATTGTAGATCATGCAGGGAGAACAAAGGGTAAAATATTGAACTGCAGCAGTGTTTGACTATATTCTGTGCAATTAGAAAACCTGAAGTCATTTTTAAGGTCCAACATTTCTTACTTCTTTTCAGTCGGGTCAAGTTTCTAAACTTTCTAAATCTTCGTTTTTCGGCTAATGAAAATAAAATAAAATTCCTATTTACCTACACCAGACTTCTGTGAGGATCAAATGAGATGAGGCATGGGAAAATGCTTCACAGACATTTGGTTAAAGCAGTGGTTCTCACCTTCCTAATACTGTGACTCTTTAATACAGTTTCTCATGTTGTGGTGACCCCCGATATCATTGTTACAAATTGAACATAATTAAAGCACAGTGATTAATCACAAAAACAATATGTTATTATATATGTGTTTTCCGATGGTCTTAGGCGACCCCTGTGAAAGGGTTGTTCGACCCCCAAGGGGTCGCGACCCACAGGTTGAGAACCACTGGGTTAAAGTATAAAATGTTTGCACCTCCCTATAAAGCAAGTCCTATTCCTGAGCTGAAGAAACTCCAAGGAGGCTAGCTGCTAGGTAGAGGAAGCCAGGTGTTGCTACGTGATGTTACTACGCAGCACTCACAGCCACTGTTTCCGGGCTGGGCTGGGCTGGGGGCTGCATTTCATGCCATGGGGTCTCGGCACTGTTGACTGTGATTTGGTGGGGTGTCGGGGCCTGTGTCCCACATGGGGGAAGCTGAATGTGGCTTTGTCGGCATCAGGTCTGCAGTGTCGTTTCTTTGTAAATGGCCAGTGTGCGTCATAGCAGCTCCTGCATTGAGCGTCTGCCCCCTGCACATCATAGCAACCAGTCGGACAGTCAGAGGAACACTTAGCATAATAGCCTTTTATATATATAGATATTTTTAAGACAGTGCCTGATGCATAGTGCTAAATATGTGATACAAATTCTTTCAGATAATTTGTTAAAAGCTTGTTTTTGGATTTAACTCGTTTTGAGTATACACATAAAGTCCTAACCAAACTATAATATCTCCTTTATAAATTGTTTTGTGTTTTGCATAGAGCTATGCATCTGAAAAGATGTGATGAGAAATGCAACTCTCTGGGAAAGGAATTTGCTTAAGACCACATTGTATAAAAGCTGTTATATTCTGGTCAGCTTACTCTAGGTTCCAGATCTTAACTAAAATTACTAATTGATTCCATCTATACCTAATTGATTTTATTTATACCTAAGGATTCTTAAAATTGGATCTGATAAAAGCAATTTTAAAAGTAATTGAGCCCTAGCTGGTTTAGCTCAGTGGATAGAGCATCAGCCTGTGGACTGACGGGTCCAGGTTCGATTCCAGTCAAGGGCACATGCCCGGGTTGCAGGCTTGATCCCCAGTGTGGGGATCAATATATATATATATATATATATATATATATATATATATATATATATGTATACTTATTTATTTAAAGTAATTGATAGTGGTCTGGCTGGTGTGGCTCAGAGGTTGAGCGTTAATCTATGAATGAGGAGGTCATGGTTCCATTCTCGGTAAGGGCACATCGCCTTGTTTTGGGCTCGATCCCCAGCGTCAGCGTGCAGGAGGCCGCTGATCAATGATTCTCTCTCATCAT
>NW_005874228.1:0-16938 GCF_000147115.1 Myotis lucifugus | reverse complement strand
GGGGGTCCCCCAGCCGCCTTGCCCTCTGCAGTCTGGACCCTCAAGGAGATAACAACTGCTGCTTAGCCTGCTCCCGGGTGCAGAGGCAGGCCCCAATTCCTAAGTGCAGCCCCTGGTCAGGCTCAGAGCAGGGCCGATTGGGGAGTCGGGGCGCCGCCCATCATGCACAGAGCAGGGTGGATCGGGAGGTTGTGATGCCACCCTCAGTCACGCTCAGGGTAGGGCCGATTGGGGGGTTGGGGCCCCGCCCCCCGTCACACTCAAGGAAGGGTCGATGGGGAGGTTGCGGCGCCACCCCCGGTCACGCACAGAGCAGGGCCGATTAGGGGGTTGGGGCGCTGCCCCCTGTCACTCACAGAGCAGGGCCCATCAGGGGGGTTGGGGCTCCGTACCCTGTCACACACAGAGCAGGGTCGATCAGGGGGTTGGGGAGCTCCCCCCGTCACTGACAGAGCAGGGCCAATCAGGGGGTTGAGGAGCTCCCCCCTGTCACTCACAGAGTAGGGCTGATAGGGGAGTTGGGGCACCACCTCCTGTCACACACAGAGCAGGGCCAATCAGGGGGTTGGGGCGCCGCCATTGTCACACTCGGGGCAGGGCCGATGGAGAGGTTATGGCTCTACCCTGTCACACACAGAGCAGGGCCCGTGGAGGGGGGGGGTTCGGGCACCCCACCCTGTCACACACAGAGCCGCAGGGTGATCAGGGGGTTGGGGAGCTCCCCCCTATCAGGCACAGAGCAGGGCTGATCAGGGGGTTGGGGTGCCTTCCCCTGTCATGAACAGAGCAGGGCGGATAGGGAGGTTGTGGTCCCGCCCCCTGTCACACACAGAGCCGCAGGGCGATCAGGGGGTTTGGGCGCTGCCCCCTGTCACTCTGATCCCGGTGCCAGGAGCCTCGCTGCTCTGCTGATCCCGGTGCTGGAAGGCATATTACCCTTTTACTATATAGAATAGAGGCCTGGTGCATGGGTGGGGGCTGGCTGGTTTGCCCTGAAGGGTGTCCTGGATCAGGTGGGGGTCCCCACTGGGGTGCCTGGCCAGTCTGGGTGAGGGGCTGAGGGCTGTTTTCCGGAAGCGAGTGACTAAAGCTTCCAACCGCTCCTTGTTTTCTTTTCTTTTCTTTTTTATTCTGGGCCAGCTTTAGCTCTGAGGCCTCGCTGCTGAAAACATGGATACAATTTTTCGGTCCGGCTTGGTTTCAGTCCTGCTGGTTTCTGGGCTTTTGTTTAGCTTCTTATTTGCAACATAGTACATAGTTGCTTAGACTTGCAGCTGAGAGGCTGGCAAGTGAGGCGGGGAACGTTGGAGTCCGCAGCAAGCAAGCCTCATGTTCACTTCAGTGCCTGGCTGCCGGCCGCCATCTTGGCTGACAGTTAATTTGCATATACTCACTGATTAGCCAATGAAAAGGGTAGCGGTCGTACGCTAATTACCATGTTTCTCTTTTATTAGTGTACATACTGATCTTTCTTCCATTAATTATCACACAGAGAAAAGTGTTTACAATAAAGAAGAATAATTGACAATTTAAATTATTATATTCTATTTTTAGTGAAAAATAGCCATTTAGTCATTTGTAGATTTAGGTAGTGATTGATATATGTGTGTGTGTATGTGTATGTTTAAATAGTAACATGTCAAAGAATTTGTGTCTAAAATTCCCAGTATGGAGTAATCCATAAAATTGACGTGTCTGTAAAATTTCAGTGCATTATTTCTTACTAACAGTTAAAATGTGCCTAATTAAGGCAGATTTAGTTAAAGTAAATCATAGCATTTCCATGGCAAATGTAATCATCATCTTCACAATTAATTTATTAATTCATATTGTTTAGCTTAAGCATTATCTAGAAATGTCTTTAGACATTTGCCTAAAGCCTTTTAAAAAGAATCTGATTTGATAAAATTATTCATAATAGTCCACCCCTGTTATGTAAAACTGTTGCTCCAAACTCTCTGTTATATGATCTAGAATCTTACTTAAAGTTTTGGCACTGCCATGGTCAGCTTTTATGAAGACACTAGAGGCCCAATGCACAAAATTCATGCAAAGGGCTCGGCCCTCGCAGCTGCAGCAGCTTGCCTTGGCCCTTGCAGCCCTGGCTTACTCTGGAAGCCAGTCTGGAAGGTCGTTTGGCTGTCCAGTCTAATTAGCATATTACACTTTTTTTTATTATAGATATAAACATGAAAGACAGGGTTTTGTTACACACTAGTAAGTAGTACGAAAGCTTTCTTCTCCCCCTTTACCCTTGCATCCACAATTGTAATTGGATTGCTGATATGAAAAATGAAAATAAAATTAATATTTTGAATTAACATGTTATGCTATCATTTCATTATTTTATCATGTTTTAAAACATCCTAAGCACAAGTCAATTCAATATTAAAAGGGAGAATCAATAATTCAAAATCTTATGAAACCAATAAGAAATAAGCAATTAGGATTCTGATGTTAAGGAGTGATTGTAAAATGGACTCAAACTGCATATTATTAAATATAGTTTAGATAATTTATTACTTCCAAAGGAATTCCACTTGCTGATCAATAAGTGAAATGTCTTGATTTAAAACAGAAATGTTTACTTTTGCATTTGTTTGGTGTAGTATACCCGGTCACTGCTGGATTTTGAAAGTACAAATCATTTAAGTATCTTTCCTCAGCGACCTTATATCTTCCCCTGAAATGAAATATATTCTCGCTGAAATATAATCACTGGGCCAACCACTGGATGTTTAATCTTGGAGAAAGTGAATTTCCCCGTGTTATGCGGTGGGGCTGAGCAGCAGCAGTTACTTTTATTCTTTCTCATGTCCTCCTGCTTCATTTGAGAGAGAAGTTGAGGACTATCCACCGGATTGCCTATAATGTCAAATGATGCAAATGCCTTTAAAAAGTGCACTAAGCCTTCAGTTCTCAAACCTGCTGAAGTCAGCAGTACTTTAATTTTATAAATATCTTCACTTTTTAAGTTACTATAAAATATGTCCCAGAAAAACAGAAATGCACTGCCAAATAGGATGCCCTCACACCTGCTATTCTACTTTTAAGTATTTTAGTGGTTTTTAAAATAATTTCGTGGCAATTATAATACGAGGGTAAGCCATTAGAATGAGATGTCTGAGTGATCCACCAGGCAAAGACAGCTTGCTTAAGGCCTTGTAAAAAATGTTTAAGAGTGCAATAAAATTTTAGCAGATAAAAAGGACACAAGTAAATTATTTGTATTGTCTTCACTTAAAGTATTTTCCCCTCCTATTTCTGAAATTCAATAATGGATTTGAATTTTTTATATGATTATCTAGTGAGAAATAAAATATCTTAAATGTTATGCCACTTAATGTAAACGCATCCTTAGAAGCTAATTTCTATTTTTTTAAAATAAAGTTCCAGGAACTTTCTCTTCTTCCTGAGTGGGGGACCATGCTTATCTAATGTACAGCACATGCGAGCATTCTGTATACAATGAACAAATAACAAATTATATAAATTAAGTTACATCCCTAACACAATTGCTGAAGTAAACTTATTTTAAGAAATATATTTTGTATTTAATGTTTATTGGTGCCTCCAAATAAACATGCACTTGTTATTTTAAAAACTCATTCAAATGGAACACTCTGATTTTAACTATATGTAATTCATATGTTTAAAAGATTGCCCAAACTACATTCTGATTTTAACTCTAGGTAGCATTTAAGTATTCCACAGAATAAGAGATGATGGCATCATTAAAAGAAGAAACCTAGTTCACAAATTGTATAATTATGTTATTCAATGGTAAAATGTTAGCATTCCAACATGAGCAATAGTTCACACAATCATACACATGTCCACATAACCACAGCATCTGCAAGAGGTAGATAAGTATGACCTACTGAATAAAAAATTGTGTGTTCTAAGATGGAACTATGATTTATAATAGTTTCAGATTATGGTACAGAAGCAATGTGGATACTTTTTAGTGGAATGTTCTCATTTGGTAGATAAGGGAAAGAACTCTGAGAACACTTAATGGGAAGAAAGTGTTGCAGATCTAAAATTAAATGAAAACTAAAATCTTATGCCCATGGTTCCATCTCCATATCAAGTGTCACAAAAATATAGTTTTAATTATTTTTTATTGTAGTAAAATATACATAACATAAAATTTAACATTTTAACCTTTTTTAAGTATATAGTTCAGTGGTATTAAGTACATTCAGATTGTTGTGCAACCATCACCAACATTCATCTCCAGAATTCTTTTATCTTACAAAACAGAAACTCTATATTTATTAATTAATAATATCCTATTGACCACACCCCTCTGCTCCTACAACCATCATTTTACTTTATGTCTCTATGAATATAACTACTCTAAATAAATCATATAAGTGGAATTATATTATTTGGATTATATTCCTTAGCATATGTCCTCAAGGGTCATCCATGTTGTAGCATGGCCCAGACTTTCTTTCATTTTTTTATAAATTTATTTTTTAATTACAGTTCATGTGAAATGTATGTTTCAGGAGTACAACATAGTGATTAGACATATATCTTCAGAAGTGTTCACCTAAATAAGTCTAGTACCCTTCTAATCCTATATAATAAAAACCTAATATGCTAAGTTTCCGGTCGTCCAGTAGGTCGTTTGACCAATCAAAGCATAATATGCTAATGATATGCTAAGGCCACTCAACCTCTTGCTATGATGTACACTGACCACCAGGGGCAGACATTCGACTGGTCGACCAGTCACTATGACATGCACTGACCACCAGGAGGTAGATGCTCCAACCGGTAGGTTAGCTTGCTGGTGGGGTCCAGCCAATCGGGACTGCCTGAGATGGGTCAGATATGCCCTGGTGCCCTCCTGCGGCCCCTTCCCACTGGCCAACCTTCTGTGTCCCTCCCTTGCCCAGATCGTGCACTGGTGGGGTCCCTCAGCCTGATCTGTGCCCTCTCGCAATCTGGGGACCTTGAGGGATGTCAGAGAGCCAGTTTCGGACCAACGGCAGAATGACCAGTCGCTATGACGAGCACTGACCACCAGGGGGCAGACGCTCAACGCAGAAGCTGCCCCCTGGTGCTCAGTACGCTCCCACAGGGGAAGTGCTGCTTAGCCAGAGCCTGGCTTATGGTTAGTGAGCACAACGGCGGTGGCGGGAGCCTCTCCTGCCTCTGCGGCAGCACTAAGCTGTCAGTTGGACATCCCCGAGGGCTCCCCGACTGAGAAAGGGCACAGGCCAGGCTGAGGGACCCTCCCAAGTGCATGAATCTCATGCCTCTAGTACCATACAGAGTTATTGTAATATTATTGACCATATTCCTTATGCTGTACTTTACATACCTGTAACATTTTATAAACTTGCAATTTGTACTTCTTAATCCCTTTCACAATTTTCATCCATCCCCCCAAACTCTTCCTATCTGAAGACAATTTGTTCTGTATGTATGACTTCGTTCTGTTAAGTTTGTTTATTTTGTTTTGTAGATTCTACATATAAAAGAAATCATAAAATTTATTTGTTCTGACTATGTTACTTGGTATGATACACTATAGATCCATACATGTTTTGCAAATAGTAAGATTTCATTTTTTCATGGCCGAGTAATATTCAATTTTATATATACACCTCTTCTTTATCTACTCATCTACTGATGGACACTTGTTGTTTCCATATCTTTGCTATTGCAAATAATGCTAAAATAATATAGGGGTACATATATCTTTTTAATTAGGGTTTTGTATTTCTTTGGATTCATACTCAGAAGTAAAAATGCTGGGTTACAGGGTATTTCTATTTTTAAATTTTAGAGGAAACTGTATACTGTTTTCCATAGTGACTGCAGCAATTAACAGTACACAAGTGTTTCCTTTAATCCCAACCATGCCAACACTTGTTGTTTGTTAATTTATTGATGATAGTCATTCTGACAGGTATGAGGTGATATCACATTGTGGTTTTAATTTTTATTTCCCTGATGATTGGTGATGTTGAGTGTCTTTTCTTATGCTCACCAGCCATCTCTTTGTCCTCTTTGGAGGAAGGTCTATTCAGGTTTTCATTCCACTTTTTTTTTTATCTTTTGAAAATAGTTTATATTTTTTTTCTTTATTGATTAAGGTATTACATATGTGTCCTTGTCCCCCCATTGCCCCACTCCACTTTTTAATTTGATTAGTTTGCATTTGTTCTCTGTGTTAAGTTGTATGAGTTCCTTATATATTTTGGAACTCCTTATCAGATGTATCATTGGCAAATACCTTCTTCCATTCAGTAAGTTTCACAGCTGGGTGTTTTGGGCACTCCTATTTCCAGCACTGATGCTCTGGGATAGGGACCCATCACTCAGAAAGGAGACATCCCCAGCTGAGATATCCCTTGCAATTCCTAAGATTCCTAATAGCAATGCCACGTGTGTGGGGCTTGCCCATTCTGCATCTCCATCCACCTATCTGTCTCATTGTGGCATCTTCTTTACATTCTCAGTTACAAGAATTTTGTTTGACTAGTCTTCAGGTTGTTCTTGGTAGTTATTCTAGTATTCAGTTGTAATTTTGATGTAGTCATGGAAGGAGGAAAGCATAGAGTTACCTCTTTGGCCTTTTGACCATCTATATAATAAAGAGGTAATATGCAAATTGGTCCTAACGGCATCACAGTGATGCTCAATTTGCATATTAACAGGCCAGCAGGATGCTGCACCATAGCAGGGGGGCTTTCTGTGCCCTGGCACTCCTAAGCCAGCAGGTGGACATCCTCTGAGGGGTCCTGGACTGTGAGATGGTGAAGGCTGGGCTGAGGGCCTCCCCCCCAGTGCATGAATTTCATGCACTGAGCCTCTAGTATAAATATAACGTTTGAATGTAGTACTTGCAAATGTTTCTCTGATTGTTGAAGAAACTGAGATACAGGGAATTAAATAGCCTATATTAAAATACATAGCTAACAATATAATAATGTCCCTTGAAATGTTTCACTAAAAAGCCAGTGACCTTGAGACTCCAGATTCTGCTAACTATGTAGGAAGTTGAAAATAACATCATAACATCACTCTCATATTTACACCAGTAAAAACAGCAAGCTCCCTGAACAATTGGCAGATAACAAAAATTCACTTTAACCTATTGGGTAAGTGTAAGGCAATCAACTAACCAAGTGTGAACAAATCCAGGCACCTCTAAGGAAGCAAGCATTTGTTCAAATATGGTAAGTGCCACCAGGCAGCAGTAAGATGAGTTCAGCTCAATAGGATGAATGTGGGATATTGAGAGTATATGGAACCCAGGAAGTTGCAGACACATTGGGATATTGCAGCCACTCTCATACTTTTCTCCACATACCTCACTGAGTGCTGAAAAATTGTTTGGAGGATGACAGGAGAATAAGGAATGTGTCTCCCATTATGCAGGCAGGGGAATAGAAATGTAGCTTCCTTAGGAAAAACACAAGTCCTACCTGGTATGTTTTCTCCTGTCTCGGCAAGAGAACAAATGCCTTAATCCTTTGGAGAAAGTGAAAAAAATGTTATAATACTTTTAGGACTCTGGTGGATATCCACTGCAGTGGGGAGATAGGACAAGAAAAGATTATCTCTAGCTGAGCAGAAAAATAAATACAATGGTAAGCTCTAGACCTACTGCTGATATCAAGGTAAGATCACTGAGAAAGCCCTGAATTTAAAACCAGGGACACAGTATGTCTCTAAGAGGCATAGTCACAACAACAGGAAACATCTCACTAACTTCCCACCAGGCTAACAAGTGTTGACCAACAAGTCACAGCGATCAAATGTTGGAAGAGAATAATAACATGGAAGAGCTCCTCTGTGAGGCAGAAAGCAAGTCCTAAAGCTGAGGCTGAACAGACACTGAGAAAAAATCTTCAGGTTAACAAGCCCCTATTATAAGTACAAGTTATCAACAGAGGAATCTAAAGCCTGTGATGTACTGAGGATAAACACATGCACAACAAATCTCAGCCACACTAAAGGTCTAGCAGAAAGAAAGACATGCCCCTTTCTATTCATAAAAACAAACAAACATTTGTATACCTCAGTTTCTACTGTCCTACGCAATCACCATCTTTTAATAACAAAAATAATATAATATAAAGATATAAAAAAAATTTAAGAGATGCAAAAAGGTGTTAAGAGCCAACAAAGTCAACAGAACCAGACATACAATGAATCAGATATTGGAACTATGGCTAATGGTTAATATGTTAAATTTTGAAAATGGTGAATAACATGTATGATCAAAATATTAAAATATCTGAAATATCTCCTTTTTAAAATTACAAACAGGGGTAAAAGTAATAAAAACCTAAATAAATAGAGAATTATACTGTGTCAATTGTGTTCCCTCCAAAATGGATTTGTTGAATTCCTAACCCCCAGTACCTCACATTGTGACTATATTTAGTGAAGGAGTCTTTAAAGATGTAATAAGTTAAAATGAGGTCATTGAGTTGGGCCCTCATACAACATAACTGGTGTCCTTATTAAAAGAGAAGATTAAGGCTCAGACACAAACAGAGGGAAAAACATGTGAAGATACAGTGAAAAGGCCACCCACTACAAGACAGAGAGTAGCCTCAGCAGAAATCAACCCTGTGATCTTAGAGTTAGACTTCAGAATTGTGAGAAAATAAAGCTTTGTTGTTTAAGCCTCCCAGTCTGTGGTACTAGGTTATGTCAGCTCTAGCAAACCAATAAATACACCATAATTGTGGGTTTGAAAATTCAATAATATGAACATGTCAATTTTATTCATACAAATCTATGTACTCACAATTTTGATTAATATACTAGTAGGAATTTTATAGATATTGACAAACTGGTTCTATAATTTATACAGAACACAAGATAACTAAAATATTCAATATGATCTGAAGAAGAAGAAGAACAAAGGGGGAAGACTTGTGCTACCTGATTTAAGGACTCATATTTCTCTCCAATAAATGGTGTTTGGAAAACTGGATATTGATATTCAAAAGAATGATATTGGACCACTATCTTATACCACTCAGAAAAATGAACTCAAATGGATTAAAGACTTAAATGTAAGATGCAAAATTATAAAACTACTAGAAGAAACATTAGGGGAAAGGAATAACCTCCTTGACATTGATATAGGCAATGATTTCTTTGGGGATATAACTCCAAAAGCATAAGCAATGGAAGCAAAAATAAACAAATGGATCTACATCAAATAAAAAAGCTTCACACACACAAACATAATCAATATAATAAAAAGGCAACCTACATAATGGAAGAAAAAAAATAACAAACCATTTATCTGATATGGGGTTAATATACAAAATATGTAAAAAACAAATATTGTAAAACTCGATAACAAACAAAACAGAAAAAGGACTTTATTTTTTTTAAAGAAGACATACAAATGGCTGATAGGTACATAATTAACATAACTAATCATGAGGGAAATTCAAATCAAAATCCCAATGAGATATCACCTCTCACCTATGCGATTGCCAAAAGGACAAGCATTGTTAATGAGGATTTAGCAAAAAAGAGAACCCTGTACTCTGTTAGTGGGAATGTAAATTGATACAGCCTCAATGAAAAACAGTATAGAGGATTCTCAAAAAAAATTAAAAATAGAACTACCATATGATATAGCAATTCCACTTCTGAGTACATGTCCAAAGGATGTTAAACACTATCTGGAAGAGATATCTGCACCACCATGTTCATTGCAGCATTATTCACAACAGACAAGACATGGAAACAAAAATGTTTATCAACACATGAATAGATAATGTTTCATTACACACACACACACACACACACACACACACACACACAATGGAATATTGTTCAGCCACAAGAAGGAAGGAAACCCTTCTTTTAGCAATCACATCGATAGACCTTCAGAGCATTATGCCAATGAATAAATCAAATAAACACAAGTTTTGTATGTTCTCATTTATGTGCAATCTAAAAAAGCCAAACTCTTAAAATAGAGAGTTTAACTGGGGTTTTGAGGAAATGGGAAGATGTTGGACAAATGGTACAATATTTCAGCAATAAGATGAATAAATTCTGTAAATCTAATGTAGAACATGGTGACTAAAATGAACAATAGTGTGTTACATACTTGAAAGTTGTTATGAGACTAAATCTTCAATGGTATCACCACACATCCAAAGAGTAATTATGTGAGAGGATAGAGGTGTTAACGAAACTTATTGTGATAATCATTTCACAATATACACTTATCATCATGTTGTACATCTAAAATTAGATATGTTAAATATCAATAATACCTCAATAAATTTGGAAAGAAAAGACTCATTTAAAAGTAGCAGTAATGAAGACAATAGTGGTATTTGAAAGAGGCGTAGAGATTAATGGAGCTAAATAGACAATCAGAAAGTGACCCACACATGGGATAAAATTAACATTCAACAGAAATGACATGAAACCTTAGTAAAGAAAGGATATCCTTTCTAAAAGATGGTTTTAGAACAGTTGAGTATCTATATGCAAGAAAGTTCATCTTGATTCATACTGTATTTTCTATCTAAACATAAATTCAAAAAAATGTATAGACATAAACATAAAACTTAATTATACAAAAATCCTAATACAGAAAATAATTTTGATTATAAAATTTATTAAAAGTATATCAAATTGATCAGTTTGTTTAAAATATACACATCAAAAATGAGAGATTCTATTCATTAAAAGACATGCTTTAGAAAATGAAAAATCAGGTAAGATCTGAGAGAAAATATTTACAAATCACATATCTGATAAAGAACACTTTTAGATTATATAAAGATTTCTTTAAAAAATCTAAGGAAACAACACAAAAAAACAGATTGGCAAAAGATTTCAAGAGACACTTTATAAAAGAAAATGTACAGATGGTTATCAAACAAATGAAAATATGCTAAACATCATTAATCATTGGAGAATTGCACATTTATACCACAATGCGTCATTACTACACACTAATTAATGCAACTAAAATAAATTAACTAATTGAATAAATAAACTGAAAAGCTGACAATACTAAGTTTCAGCCAGATTGTATGGCAAATTACACTTTGATATATTTCTGGTGGTGATACTGTTAATAACCTGGTTATTATTAACAGGAAGGAAGCAAAAGGAAGACTAAATGATATAGACATGCTATTTATACAGCTTTGCCAGGAAGCTGCAGTTAATATTCTGCAAACCTATTCCATGCAAATCATTGGGGGAACGGACTGGACAAGAGACACGTGCCAAGTCAAGTCTAGGTGATATGGGAAAGTACTTACTTGTCAGTCACACCTGGGAACAGGGCATTCTCCAAAACAGATGTGTAGGAGGCGTGGCCACTGCAAGCACTGGAGATTTTATATTAAACTCCTAAAAAATGGGAGTTCCCTCTCTTGGCTCTTGAGCTCTTTGCCCTTTTGCTCTCTTGGACTCTGGTTGCAGGGTCCCTCTCCCCTGCATTTTCCCACATGGCCCCAGCATGTGAACTCCACAAAATGGCCTAGTGCACTTGAACTAGCCTGATGCTACGTCGTTCCCAGCTCCATCATGGAAGGGACACTCTGGACACTGACCCTGCTTTAGTCCTAGGAAACCCCCAGCTGCACATTTTCCAGACTGGCTTAAAGACAATGGGAGTTTGCATACGGAGGGATGTACCTCCATGAAAATAAAGCCTTTTACCTCATCTCATCCTCCCATGAGGTCCTCTGGAAATTCTTATCCCAGTGGTATCCTAAGAACCCCACTCCCACTAGTGACAGAGGGATTTTACCCACCCAATCCTACAGCAACAGTGGGAATACAAAACATATTTTGAAAAACAGTTTTGTTTTCTCTTATTTACTTAAACATAAATTTATTGTATCATCCAACATTTCTGCTACTAGATATTTGCCCAATTAAAAATATCTATGTTTTCATAAAAACTTGTATATGATTTTTTAAAGCAGCTTCATTTATAATTATTCACATATAGAAAAAACCCAAATGTCTCTTAAATGGGGAATGGGAAAATACAGTGCATTAAACCTGAGCAATGGAATTCTACCCAACGATAAAAACAATGAACTACTGATAGACTCAAGAGCATGAATGTATACAGCAAGAGCAGAGCAGGCTTTTGAGTATTTTAACAATCTAATATGGAAACTCTATGAGCCATGACAGTTATGGCAAGTGCTATGTCAACACGGAGGTAATTAGGTGTAAAGGGAATATCCCTAGGAGGGGCCAGAATGCCCCAAACCACAAGCTGGACATTTGGATAAGGACTCCATCTGGACACCGACCAATATGAATTGCAACCTCCACCCCTTGAGGGCTGTAAGAATTCAGTGCCCCTTCACCCCCAACACTGGAGCTTGGCTGTACCATGTGTCATACTCAAAGTCCTGTCAGAATTCCACTCCTCTGGACATGTGCTGCCACCCTAGCTGCCTGGCTTGCAACCAATGCCCACCTCCCCTTTTGTGGACACTGCCAGTGACTGAGACTTCATCCTGGACACTGGCTCTGCTACTTCTATTGCATAAGCTCCTCCTCTTGTGCATGACTCTATTGGCTTGTTGGGGAGGTCTTTTGTAATAAACCTGGCGTTGTGGAAAGACGCAGATGTGTGTGAGTGACTCCTTTGAGGGATGTTCCCTCATGACAATGAATGAATATGGAATGATTTATACAGCGTATGATAAGCCAGACACAAAGAATATAGACTACTACATGTATGATACTAGAGTTCCGGTGCACGAATTTGTGCATGGGTGGGGTCCCTCTGGGTGGCCTGCTGGACTTGGGCCGAAACCGACAGTCCAATGCCACCTGCAGCTCCTACCTGCAGTTCCTGCTCATCCAGGCCCCACTGTGGCTGCCGTGGGCTTGTGCCCAATCAGTCCCAATTGGGAGAGGCTTGTGCTGCCACAGCAGTGCTCACCAGCCATGAGCCCTGCATCTGTTGCCCTCCCAAGGGGAGTGGCATGCAGGATCTGGCTGAAACCAGCTCTCCAACATTCCCCAAGGGGTCCTGGATTGCGAGAGGGTGCAGGTCAGGCTGAGGGACCCCACCGGTGCACAGTCGGGCTGGGGAGGGACCACAGGAGGGCTCCAGGGCATGTCTGGCCCATCTCACTCAGTCCCGATGTTCCAGACCCCAGCAACAAGCTAACCTACTGGTCGAAGCATCTACCCCCTGGTGGTCAGTGCACATCATAGGGAGCGGTTGAGCAGCCTCAACATATCATTAGCATATTACGCTTCGATTGGTTGTTCAGTTGTTCTGCCATTTGGTCTATTTACATATTACCCTTTTATTATATAGGATTATTGTAACAGCAAAACTCAAGACAGAAAAAAAGTCGAGTCATTTCTAAAGGCCTGGAATAAAATGACTGGTTGATTATCAAAGGGTGACTAAGGCCTTCAAATTCCCCTCAGCCTGGTTAAATGTAAGAAGTTTTCTTCGACTGTATATCTCAGACTTCCCTTTTCTTAGAGCATTTACTTGAGAAAACGTTCAGTTGTAAATTTTTCTCTTCCCTTCTGAGATGTAAATCCTCACCCAGATTCTTGCCAGTTTTATAACCCATGGGATGCATTTCTCAAGGACCTGGGAGCCATCCATTTGAAATGTAATCATCAAGAAAGAGCCCCTATTTCCAAGTCTCTAGGAAAGGGTAGGGACATAACTTTGATTAGGCCCAATTAGCAGACTCAGATGGTCTATTCATGTTGACAACTTCACCTCTGGTGTTCTGGTGTTCTTTTCCACTGGTTCACTCCAGCTTTAAATACTCTCTTGCCTTCTGTTTCAGTGAAGTTGTGTTCAATTATTTCCCTATTGCAATAGTGTTGACCTCTATTGTATTGTCTTAATAAGCTTTTACTTGCCACTTTAACTCTGTCCAGTGGGATTTTTCTATAACAAGAGCGGTGGAAATTTATTTGAGGTGATAGAGCTATTCATATTGATTATGGATGTAATATGAGGACTGTATACGTTTTTCCAGAATTGAAGACCTGTGCACTAAAAAGGGTGAAATTTTCTATATGTAAACTTACATCTTGATTTTTAAGTATGATTTTTTAAGAAACACGCTCCTAACTAATACGCAATACTGGTTTTAACCAAAGGACATGATTTCTATTATTTTTTGCCCGATGAAAGTTTCATTGTAAGTTAGTCTATGTGAAGATAATAGTGAAAGAAAAGAATAAACAGAAGGAGAACATGGAAGATTTCTGGAAGGTGTCACATGCAAGTTTAGCCCAAATGTTAAATTGAAATGATGCAGGGGTCAAGGACAGAAAAATGTTCCAATGCTTTTCAGGAACTTGAAGAAACACGACTTGACTGTTGCAGGAGGATTGGGTTGGTGGGATTCCTCTGTCGCTAGTGAGAATGGGGTTCTTAGGGTACCGCTAACTGGAATGAGCGCTTCAGGAGGCCCCCACAGGAGGATGAGATGTGATAAAAGGCTTTATTTTCATGAAGTTACATCCAGGGGTTTCTAAAGTCCCATTGTCTTTAAACCTGTCCGGGTAAAGGTACAGCTGGGGATTCAGCAGGACCAGAACTAAGCCAGTGTCCAGAGTTTCTGTTCCACGGTGGAGCTGAGTCCAGTATAGCATTAGGATAGATGTAATCCATCGGTCCATTGTGTGGGTCCCACATGGCCATGAGCCACAGGGGCAAATATCAGGGAGCACACCACCTGAAGCAGGAGTCCCAAGAGAGCAAGAGGGCCAAGAGCCCAAGGGCACAAGGGAGAGGGAACACCCTTTGTTCCAGAGTTTAAATATCAGTTCTTCCCATGCTTATAGTGGCTACACTAATTCTGGCCACTGACTTGACCCCAGGTGTGACTGACAGGTAAACATCATACCACCTCACCCAGACCCAATTGCGCATGCCTCTAAACTGCCTTCACCCAGTCCTTTGCCCAATTGATTTTGGGGGATAGACTTAGAGAATATTAAACTGTAGCTTTCTGGCAAAGCTGTATAAATGACATACGTGCCTATAATATCTAAGCTTCCCTCTACTTCTTCCCTGTAAATAATAACCAGGTTATTAATGGTATCATGGCTACAAGGATGAGAGAAGAGAATCCTGAGTGACACACTACCTAAAGGTCAGGAAAGAACTCACAAAAAAATAATTAATTAATAGAGCAGGAAGGACTACTAGGCATAAACTTGAAAAAAAAAGGATAAATACTACATTTAAAATTAGAAAGTCTGTTGAGTTCTATTTCACTCAAATATAGTATCTTCTTTGTATTATGTAAGAAAGAAGATCCCCAATATCTGCTTGAAGACATAGGAATAACCTGAGTTCTAATTTATCAATCAATGGCATGATAATTTCTTGACCAATTTGACCAGAATGAATGAAAAAAAGTGTGCTGTAATAAAATTAACTGAAAGTAACCTCACAGGGTGATCTGATCATAAATTCCTAACTGGGCAGGTCACAGGTGAATATTCACACCCCAGGCATATAATTTTTTTAGCCAAGACTTACCTTTGCCTGAAGCAAGCTCTGTCCATTGTTTCTGTGCATGTAGGTTAACACACCTTTGAAATGCCTGTTTTTCAGACCCCCCATGAAGCTATACTACCCTCAAGAAAATACATGATCTTAACTATTCTCAAAACTAACCTCCACTTTCATTTTTTCTCCACCTTCATATAGTCTTCTTTACATTGTCTCCTTAATTCCAAATGCATTAAAACAAAATGGAAGCCCTGGCCAGTTTGGCTCAGTGGGTAGAGCATTGGCTTGTGGACTGAAGGGTCCTGGGTTCGATTCTGGTCAAGGGCACATACCTGGGTTGCGGGCTCAATCCCCAGTGGCGGGGTGTGCAGGAGGCAGCTGATCAATGATTCTCTCATCATTGATGATTCTATCTCTCTCTCTCCCTTTTCCTTCCTTTCTGAAATCAATAAAAATATATTTTTTAAATGGAAAACTGCTATTCTCAGGAGCATTTAAGATCTAGCTTCCTGGCATTATCATTAGTTTGGCTAAAATAACTTCTTATAAAAATTCTCTACAGGCTTAGATGCTTCTTAAGTTGATATCAGGTAGAATATGAGATTGGTGTCTCTTCCTCTGCTTATTTCTCCAGATCTCTGATATCCTAATTAAAAGGAAAACGTGTTTTATAAAAGCTATTATAATTACCATTAAAAACTAGGACAGGAAGAACATGTTAAATTAATGTAGTTTCTGCAAAGACTGAGAGAGTCTCCTTTTGTGCTTTCTATAAAGTTATAGATGCATACAGCAGGGAACCTTCAATGGAACCAGGAGTTTCCATGTATATTCATTCAGGTCAACTATTTGAAATTAAACACAGCTTACCTATGTCATGTAATGCTATTAAAGACACAAAACAATGTAGGGGAGGGAAAGAATAAGAAAAAGAAAAAAAAAACCGGCACTGTCCTTCTAAGTCACTGGCCTAATAATTAAATTGACATGACAAATGAATAAGAAAAAACAACAACAACAGTTTAGTAACATGTACACATGGAGACATCCAGGAATATTCAGTAATTCCCCAAAATAGCTACTATTCTCACTTAAAGACCAAAGGAGATGTTGGTGGTAAGAGAGTTCATTATGGAAGGTTACTAGGAAAAGCCCAGTAAACTAGAATAAGGCTGTTGTATAGGTTTAACTCATTGTCTTCTGCATTGATAAGAGTTTCTAGAGATAAGGTCATCCTCCTCTTTCTAGTACAGCAAGGGAGACCCCGTACAAATGGAGGTTTTCCTTACGCAAGTGAATTTTTTCACGATAGGGTAACTTCTACTCAGGTTTAGAACTCTACCTAGGTCTGTGGTTTCTTAAAAATAAGGAACTTAAAATAAACCTAATGCAAAAAGACATGTTTTGGGGTGGCCGAATATCTTCGCTAAAACAGT
>NW_005874227.1:0-16940 GCF_000147115.1 Myotis lucifugus | reverse complement strand
TTTTGACTCCTACCTTGTTCTTCAAGACTTTATTCTTTTTTAAGAGCTGCTTTCACTCTTTTTTTTTTCAGGTTCTGTTTATGAAATGTTTGGAAATGAATGCTGTTTGTCAACAGGAGAGGTGATTAAAATCACTGGCCTCAAAATTAAGAAGATCATAGCTGAAATTTGTGAGCACAGTGAAGGTGGTGAATCACCACAACCATTTGAATTGCCTATGAATTTTCCAGGTACAGTATATTGCAACCATTTCTCACTCGTAAAACTGCATTGCTAATAGATATATACATCTATACAATTGCAAACAATGAAAATGTGGTAGTGTTTTTTATTCACTTTAGGGCAGTGGGTGAAAGAATCATAATTCTTATAGTTCAATGATTTTAAGGACTAATATAAGGCAAATATTTTCTTACCCTTTTAAATAAACATCCTTTACTTAGGACTAAATTTTTTCTGTTAATAAATATTTAGTGATTTTCAACTATAAGCAACACTGGCTATATTACATAGTTAAAATAAAGAATTCAAAGATATATTTTCATAAGTCATGTAGAACACTATAAATATGCAGGGGTGGGCACGAGTAGGTCTATAATTGTGAGTATGTGAAACAGGGTTTATTCTTGTATTATTATTTATTATTATATTATTTCCATATAAATAACTATCAACCTACTTTTGCCCACTGCTGTACATTAAACACATTAACCCTCTTTATTCCCATTGCCATTATTCTAGCTCTCTGGATCACTGCTAAACTCCCCTGCTGATCTTACTGGCAAGTCTAGCTGCTTTTCTTTGTCTAGTTAATTCTACTCAGCCTTACAAAATTACTCTAAATATCATGTCTTCTGGAAGATTTTTTCTGACCATCTAATCTAAGCTAGAAATCCCTCTTTTATGTTCTCTTAGTATATTGAGCACCAGAGCATTCACCTTATTTTTAAAGTATTGATGATTTTCTCTTTTGTATTATTCTCTAGACCAGTGGTTCTCAACCTTGGCTGCTCATTAGAATCACCTGGGAATCTTTTTAAAATCCTGATTTCTGGGCCTCATCCTTCAGAAATTGTGTTTCTTTGTTATGGGGTGGGGCCACAACATTAGTAACAAAGAAACAGAATTTCCGGAAGATGAGGCCCAGAAATCGGGATTTTAAAAAGATTTCCAGGTGATTCTAATGTGCAGCCAAGGTTGAGAACCACTGCTCTGGACCAAAGTTGTCAAACCTTTTCTAAAAAGGGCCAGATAGTAAATTTTAGACTTTGCTGCCAGATGGTCCCCATCACAACTACTACATTTTGATGTTGTAACATAAAAGAAGCTCTAAATACCAAACAATGAGCATGGTTCAACAAAAAAAATGTCTATATAAACAGGTGTTCAGCAGAATTTGGCCTGTGAATCATAGTTTGCTGACCTCAGCTCTAAAGTAAAATTCCTTCACAGATAAAATATTACATAAGGGACTTTGTCTTTCTAGTAACAAGCACATTTTCTGGCACAGAGAATGTGCTCGATAATTGTATATTGAATGAATGATGAGTGGGAGAAAAAACTCTAATAAAAATTTACAATTTAATGTGATTCATGGTATAATGGAGGTATGTATAGGTTTTATGAGAGTCTTGATAAGTAACATTTAACACCAGTTGGTCATGTTTCAAAACATGGATTTCTGAGTCATTATATTTGAATCTCAGCTCTGCCATTGTTAGTTGTGTAACCTTGCCAAGTTATGTAGCCTCCTTTTATGTAAACTGATAATAATCCTGCTACCTATCTTTTAGTGTTGTTAGGAGGGTTAAGTATTGAAATATATCTGAAGTGCTTAAAATGGTGCTTATCACTTAGCAAGGGCTATAAAAAATGTTAGCTTTTATTACAATTATTTACATTGTTATCATCAGTGGAGTCAGGCAAAGCTTTTTTAAGAATGTTATACTTGCCAAAACCGGTTTGGCTCAGTGGATAGAGCGTCGGCCTGCGGACTGAAAGGTCCCAGGTTCGATTCCGGTCAAGGGCATGTACCTGGGTTGCGGGCACATCCCCAGTAGGAGATGTGCAGGAGGCAGCTGTTCGATGTTTCTCTCTCATCGATGTTTCTAACTCTCTATCTCTCTCCCTTCCTCTCTGTAAAAAATCAATAAAATATATTTTAAAAAAAAAAGAATGTTATACTTGAGCTGAGGTTTGAATAAAAATGAGTTAACTGTATGAGGAGAGGATTCTTCTAAGTGCTCCAGTATTCCAACCCTTTCAACTGAAATCTTTCTCACAGAATGATTCTAATTATTCCTTCCTCAGCCCATCCTTCATATCAATGATTCTCAAACTTGGCTGCACATTGGAATTGCCAAGGGAACTTTAAAAAATGTTGATGCTCAGGCCACTTGCCTGAGATGTTCTGATTTATTTGGCCTGGGATAAAGTCTGGTCATCAAGGTTTTCTAAAGCTCCCAGAGTGGTGATAATGAGCAGCCAAGTTTGAGAACCATTGCTTTAGAACAGCGGTTCTCAACCTGTGGGTCGCGAACCCTTTGGCGGTCGAATGACCCTTTCACAGGGGTTGCCTAAGACCATCCTGCATATCAGATATTTACATTACGATTCATAACAGTAGCAACATTACAATTATGAAGTAGCAACGAAAATAATTTTATGGTTGGGTCACAACATGAGGAACTGTATTTAAAGGGCCAGAAGGTTGAGAACCACTGCTTTAGAAGAAGCTTTTCCTAAGTACTCTAATTGATGTGTCAACTCTCCTTTTAAATCACTATAGGCTTTCATGCCTTAATCATTGCATTTACAACGTTGTGTATGTAATTGAAGTTATTTGTGTACTTGTCTTATAAGCACCATCTGCTTAATAGATCATAAAGTTGCTGGGGAAGGAATCTGAATCTCAATTATTGCTGTAATCCCCAGAGTGTTTAGAAAATGTATATAATCAATATTTAGTAAGTCAAAATTACTAGAATCTTCTGATAGAAGGAACATTTCTTATTATAGTAGTTAAAACACATAGCTTTTTGACTTATAATTTAACTTGGGGAATTGCTGCTTAGAATATCCCAATGAGCTTTCAGTAAACATAATCATCTTACATCAATTGAGCAGTGATTTAAAAATGTATGTACAAAGCTAGTTTTATTGTAAGGATCAGGATTAAGTGATTGGTGATGATCAGGAAATTGTTTTTACCTCTCTCAAAACAAATTATCCTTCTAGGTAATGATGAAAAGGATCCCCGATATAGAAATAATTCATCTATATCAGCACTAGGTAAAAACCAAGGACACTAATATTTTTTATAAATTTCAATAGAGAAATGTCTTTATTTATACTCTATTCAAAAGTTTCAATTTCAACTTCTAGTTAGATTATAAACTCAAAAAGTTCAATATATTTTTAAATACCCTTTTTTAATTGGGAATTTTCCATAAATTTATTTTTTACTTATTCTTAATTTCATTCTATTGTGGTCAGAAGACACACTTTATTTAATTTCAGTTCTTGTAAATTTATTGAAATTTGTTTTATGGCCTAACATATGAACTAGCCTAAAGAATATCCCATGTGCACTTAAGAAGTATGTGGATTCTGCTATTGCTGGGTGGAGTATTCTACAGATGTCTGTTGGTTTATAGTATTGTCAAGTCTTCTGATTTTTTTTTTTTTGTAAAATCTCTATCAAGATCTACCCATTAGTTTTGAAATTTCAAACTATTATAATTGAATTATTAATATTTCTTTTCAAAACTGCAGCTCTAGTTTCATGTATTTGGAGGCTTTGATATAAGGTCGATATGTGTTTTGTAATAGTTATTTGTTCTTAATGGAGTGACCCTTTAATCCATTTTGAGTTAACTTTTGTGAAGTGTATAAGGTCTGTGTCTAGATGCCCTGGTCAGAGTGGGTGCAGGAGGCACTCAATCAATGTGTCTCTCTCACATCAGTGTTTCTCTCTGTGTGTCTCTCCCCCTCCCTTTCACCCTCTCTAAAAAAATCAATGGAAAAACATCCTCAGGTGAGGATTAACAACAACAAATTTAGAAAAAAGAAATATGATAGAGCTTTAGAGATGAACCATTCTTTACTATCCTACACTCTACTTTTCCCATGTGATACATTCAAATGGGAATCTTTTTAAAAAATATATATTTTATTGATTTCTTACAGAGGGGAAGGGAGAGGGATAGAGAGTTAGAAACATTGATGAGAGAGAAACATTGATCAGCTGCCTCCTGCACACTCCCTACTGGGGATGTGCCCGCAATCAAGGTACATGCCCTTGACCGGAATCGAACCTGGGACCCTTGAGTCCGAAGGCCGACGCTCTATCCACTGAGACAAACCGGTTAGGGCTCAAATGAGAATCTTGATAATGCGCCAGACACTGTTCGAAGTGTTCCAGAGAAAGCATTGTGATAGGAGATGACAGCTCCAGGCATTGCCCCCTGAAGACCTTCCAGTGGGACACGATGTGGGTGAGGAAGACAAGGATATTGATGATCTTGACCCTGTATAGGCCTAGGCTAGTGTGTGTGTTTGTCCCTTAGTTTTTAACAAAAAAGTTTAAAAAGTAAATAAAAAATTAAATAGAAAAGCTTATAGAATAAGACTATAGAGAAAAATATTTTTGTCAGCTATGCAATGTGTTTGTGTTTTAAGCTAAGTGTTACTATACAAGAGTCTAAGAGTTAAAAAATTAAAAGGATTATAAAATAACAAAAAAGTTACAGTAAGGTAAGGCTGTTTATTACCGAAGAAAAATGTTTTAATAAATTTAACATAGCCTAAGTGTACAGTGTTTATAAAGTCTACAGTAATATACAGTAATGTCCTAGGCCTCCACATTCACTCATCACTCACTGAGTCCCCCCCGAGCAACTTTCAATCCTGTGAGCTCCATTCATGGTAAATGCCCTTTACAGGTGTGCATTTATTTTTGTCTTTTATGCTGTATTTTTACTGTACCTTTTCTGTGTTTAGGATATGTTTAGATACGCAAAATTAGATTAATAATAGAATTATTTTTTCAAGAAATTGTTTGACTAGAATTAATAAAACCTGCTTCTTTGTGCCTGGGTATCAAAATGCCTAATACGTAAACATTTTTCAAGATAAATCTCCCTGTTGTTTTATTTAGGAAGCTATATACTTAATTGATAGAAAGCATAATATTGCATTCAATGGTCATTCAGTGTATGTTTTATCTACCACTGAAATGACTAAATTTTTTAGTATTAGCCATTTTATGATTGCATCTAATTTTTTAGAAGCTGACTAAAATATCAGCTTATAAATTTCTTTTAGAAATTACCTGTTAGCAAAATTGTTTTGCAAAACTATATTTAAAATATATTTAGTAGCTTTATAGTGCATAACCTTTTCAGCTCCTGTGTTTTGAATGACTTTTGTTAAAAGAAGCAGGATAAAAGGCAGAATTTGCTCCGATTTTTCCATCTGGATGTCATAAAGACATGATTCAAAGAGACCCTAAATAGACTCCCTGCCTTTTGGGTAATTTACTATTTAAGGAATAATGGACTATTCTTCCAAATTTTCTGGGTCAACTTCTCGTAAGGTATCTCTTCCCCACTGTGCTCACTTAAGCAAAATAAATTCAGCTATGTCTATTATACAAAATATTTTCCTAGACGAAAAGGGATATTCTGGATATACTATGCCAAAAACTGTGAAGCAATCTAAGTGCACAAAAAATTCAGGCTTTTACACTAATTTTCATTTCCATTTTTTGGCCTATTTTTTCTTCTGCTCTTTGGTACATGATCAGCTTGTTTCTCTAAGTCCTTGTTCTTTGGATAACTAAAATGAATAATATCAGGAAGACAAATAGACTTTGCAGGTCTAGGTTAAAGTGTTCTTTTCACCTACCTATGTACATTTTAACCTCATACCAAAATTATGTCAAAAAGATCATCTTAAAATTGGCTTTTCCACACCTGGAACTATTCTATACGTTTTCAAAGTATTAATATTTTATATCCATCTTCTAAAAATCTAATCACATTTTGCTCTTACCAGCCCCCTTTCCTACGTACACAACTCCTCTAAAGTTTGTTATGGTGATACCTCAACAGTATCACCATGGTGGAACCAGACTCTCCTTACAAACTTGTCTACTCAGATCTTTAGTTTCTTGATTCTTTTAAACGGAAATTGGTAAAATACATTGCTATATTTATACATAATTATATATTAATGATTTAGAGAGTCTGCTGTGGGAACAAAATTCTTTTTTAATAGACTTTATTTTTTAAGAGCTGTTTTAGTTTCACAGTAAAATTGAGTGAGAAGTATAGAGGTCTCCCATATACCCTTTACCCCTACAAATGCATAGCCTTGGCCATTATCATATCCCCCACCGGAGTGGTACACTTTGTTCCACCTGATGAACCTGCATTGATGCATCATAACCTAGGTTCATGGTTTACATTGGTTCACTCTTGGTGTTGTATGGTCTATAAGTTTAGACAAATGTATAATGACATGTACCTACCATATAGAATCACACAGAGTATTTTCAGTGTCCTAAAAATCCTCTGTGCTGTACCTGGTCATCCTTCTTGCCCCACAATCCCTGGTAACCACTGATTTTTTTTATGGTTTCCATAGTTTTGTGTTTTCCAAAATATAATTGAATCAAAAAGTAAGTAGCCTTTCCGATTGGCATCTTTTATTTGCTAATATGAATTGAAGATTCCCCATGTTTTTCAATGGCTTGATATCTCATTTCTTTATAGCACTGAATAATATTCCATTGTCTGGATGTACCACATTTTATTTATCCACATATTGAAGGACTTCTTGGTTGCTTCTAAATTTTGGCAATTATGAATAAAGCTGCTATACACATGCAGGTATTAGTGTGGACATATGAAACACAATTTTTTAAAGATGTATTGATTTTTCTCAACTTTACAAATGACACACAATCTTATAGAAAATTAGAAAATGGAAGAAAGTACAGAGGAGTAAATTAAAGCTCCCTATAATGTCATCATCAAAGCTAGCAAGCATTAATATTTGTTACATTTCCTTCTATTGTTTTCTAGCACATGGCACACCCACACACAAATAGATATATTATAATATAATGGGGAACAAGCTGATTTCTGAGGATTTGCCTATATTATTAAAAATCCTTCAAAAGCTATTTTTATTTTCTATATAATAGTCCCTCATATGTATGTATCATAATTTATTAAGTCCGTTCTGAAATGATCATTTATGCAGTTTATACTATAATAAGCAGCTTTTAACTGAAGTTTAGTGTATCTCATTACTATAATAATCCCATGTATGTAACATTATAACTCCAGAAGTAAAAATGATTTTAAGGCTTTTAACGCATATTGCCAAATCACATTCCATAAGCACTCTGCCAATTCCCATTCCCATCAAGAACTAATGAGGGGGCTGACCTAACTGCTTTTTTGAAGCTATTACTTACTGTTTATCCCTCCTCTCTCCAATTTAAAAAATAAATTTGGCAGCTTTATTGAGATGTAATTTGCATAGCATAAAATTCAGCTGTTTAAAGTATAAAATTCAAATTATTTTTAGGAATCTTGTCTCAGTTTCATAGGCAACATAAATTTAAAAACCTTGGGAATCGTAGAAAATGGCAGGTCTGACACAGCGTGGCAGGAGGTCACACTATGGGCAGGGCTCTGGGGTCGGGTATAGGCAGCAAGAGCAAAGGCCCAGTGAGTCAGACAAAAAAAGCATTGTTCCTGTATGGATCTTTATTTTCACTCTTTTCTAACAGTACTCCATAATTTTGAGTAAATAAATATGGCCAGTAACAAATAAATTTGAAGACTTTTAGAAATGAGGTGATAATCATTATTTGAAGTAAGATCATCCAGTAAAACCAATGGAAGCAAATGAAACAAAATTTTAAATTTGTTAGAATTAATAAGTTAGTTTTGTAAGAGGACAGGATAAAAATATATGAAAAACATATAAGTAAATACATAGAGAGTATATACATAAAATATGAACATAAACATATATATTTATATATAAAAATATATATAATCATGCTTTCCATTTAGAATATATGAGTAAGACATTTTAAAATAGCAATGGAAAAGCACAAAACAACTATGCTTAATATCTTTATATATAGTATAAGAAATATTATAAAACTTTAACTCCTTTTCTTATTTACTTAAAAATATTATAAAAGCTTATTATTAAAAACTAGAGGCCCAGTGCACGAATTCGTGCATGGGTGGGGTCTGGCCGGCCTGGCCCCAATCAGGGAAGATTGGGGCTGGGCCTGTCAAGAAGAGGAGTTGGCGGGAGGTTGACCAGCTAGCCTTCCCTGATCAAGTCCAATCAGGGCTGGACTGGCTAGGGGGAGGGGCCGCAGGTGATTGGCCGGCTGCCCTGCCCTTGATCAGGGTGGAAGAGGCCAATCAGGGGCGGGGCAGGCTGCAGGGAGGGGCCACGGGAGGTTGGCCAGCCCTACCCCCGATCAGGCTGGTTCACTGGCCACAGTGGGCAACATAGTGACCAGTAGTTCTGGTCGTTATGGCATTCCGGACACTGGCTTTTTATATCTAATATAATAATAGAGGGATATGCAAATTAGCCAGATGCCATAACATCACGACCGAGCTACAAGTGGCGGAGAGCTACAGGAGGGCAGGGCAGCGAGCTACCAGCAGCGGAGAGCTGCCAGCAGCAGTGGGCGGGGGTGGCCAGCTGAGGCAAGCGGCAGTGAGCTACTCGCTCACGGATTTGTGCGCAAGGCTACTAGTACATAGATAAGCCAAAACAGCCCTCGCCGGATAGCTCAGTTGGTTAGAGCATCCTCCTGTGTACCAAAAAGGTTGCAGGTTTGATTCCTGGTCAGGGCACATACCTAGGTTGGGGGTTTGATCCCTAGTCTAGACTCATATGGGAGAAAACCTATCAATGTTTCTCTCTCTTACATTGATGTTTCTCTCTCTCTCTCTCTCTCTCTCTCTCTCTCTCTCTCTCTCTCCCTTCTCTCCTTCCTTCCTTCCTTCCTTCCTCTTTCTCTCTAAAGTCAATAAAAACATATCCTCAGGTGAGGCTTAAAAAATAAATAAAAACATATTGATGTATTTTAGTGCATCAGTTTATTAAGTGCTTGAATCAAAAAACTGAATACTGTATATATCAATTATACATAAATTAATTTATAAGACAAACATAATGATAACCCTAATTCACATATTATAATCATAATTATTATTGTGTTGGCTCTTGAGAAAGTAACTCTAAAATTCATGCGGGAGAATAAACAAGTGAAAATATTCAAGCAAATACTTAAAAAACAGAACAATAAGAAAGTACTTTTCCTGCCAATGTTAAAACCTATTACAAAGTTAGAATAAATTATACTAAATGTTACCGAAAATCAGAAGCTGAGTCAATAAATTAATAATAGTGTTACTAGTTGTTAAAGAAGCATTAGAGCAATGCTTTGAATTTGACGCTAATGTCCCTGAACTTAAGCCTTTGTTTATAGCTCTGAACCAGTTCTTAATGTCAATTATTATTTTCTACTTGATGAAGCCTGTACTACACATCTGGGGTTAAAGGAAAGATTATTTAGTAAATTAATATACTGTAGTTATCATTTGGGAAAGCAATAGATGAAATTGGATCATCAAACTTATACCAGGAATCACAAAGGAAATTTGAAGCAGATTAAGAAGTTACATTATAAACCATGCAGAATCAATATATTCAATTATATAAAATGGAAATTTCTATACATCTGAAAAATAAAAACAGGAAGAAACGTTCAACAGCAAAATGACACAATTTTTAAAATACTAGAAATCACTAAAATGTAAAACAAAACAATCAAATAGTCTAGTGCCGTGGTTGGCAAACTGAGGCTCGCGAGCCACATGCGGCTCTTTGGCCCCTTGAGTGTGGCTCTTCCTAAGCCTTAGGAGTACCCTAATTAAGTTAATAACAATGTACCTACCTATATAGTTTAAGTTTAAAAAATTTGGCTCCCAAAAGAAATTTCAGTCGTTGTACTGTTGCTATTTGGCTCTGTTGACTAATGAGTTTGCCGACCACTGGTCTAGGGCAACACTGACTGAGAAATGAATAAAAGTCAGAAAAAATTCAGAGGGCTTGTAACCACACAGAAATTAGTTTGGACTCAATATAGATTAAAACAATAATGACAGCGTTCCCAGGTATTTACTAGCTAAGCTTTTACAATTCTAGTAAAAAAATTGAGAAAGGTATTGCTAAGGGGTCACTCTCAAACCTAACCAAAGGGAATATGGAATTTTACAACCTTTCTAAAAATAAATTTGATGTATTTCAAAAGCCATCTGCCAGTCATTTGGCAAACACTTTTTTTGTGCCTGTGCAGAGATAACAATTGATGGCAGGAATTATATTTTGATCCCTGTCTTCCTGGAACCAGCAGTCAGCTGAGAAAAGGCCTTTAACTCAGTGGTTCCACTTATTACAATAAACTCTAAAGAAACAACCATCTTAGTATTATTTATACTAGCAAAAAAGAAGTCAGTGTAAGTGCCAAATAATAAGGAAAATGATAATTTATGATATATGCCTTACAACATAATATGTAGCCATCAAAAATCAAATTTGTGAAAAATATTTTAAAACATGAGGTTTAATGATGGGTCAATATTAAGTGAAACAGGATTTAAAATAAATGCATTTGGTATACTTTTAATGTTGTTAGAACATTTGTATTGATATAAATGTATGTATATGTCAAGACTGAAAAAAAAAATATACCAAAATTTAAAAAGACTTGGGTGACCTCCTTGATCTATTTTAGTGCATCAGTTTATTAATTTCCCTATCTGTAAAGTTGGGAAAACTGAAATACTTTTTATCTTATAAAATTCTTCCAAGAATGAAATAAGTGAAATGAGGTGATCATTAAGTGCTTAGTACAAACTTTGGCATATAAAAAGTATTCAGTAACTTTAATTCATTTTATTTCCATTCTTCATATTATCTATGGAAAATTTGGAGGCACCCCTCTGTTTCATGGGACCCAGGATTGCTAGGCCTCTAATGTTCTCATTTCGGCTCCGTCTTCCTGATTATAAAAGTAAATTCTGGCTTTGGGGAGCATTCGCTTATTAGTTTTTGGTGGTGTGGTACGTTTTCATCTTTTTCTATCATATTCTGTTTCTTTTTGCAAATTATTGGAAAGTCCGAAAGCGTCATGTCTAGGCTACTAGACAGTTGATATTTAAACTCCTTTTGATCAGATACAAACCATATAAAATTCCCATTCGTTTATCTTCAGTACCTAAATAATCGGCAATAGCAAGTTCTCTGGTCTCTCCTGCAGCCTACTGTCTGGCCAGTCCCTGAGTCGGCTGAGGCAGTTGCACAGGTGCTGCTGTGCCACATCTCCCAATGCACTAAGCAGACTCATCATCTCAAAATGGCTCAGGAGCACTCGCTGACCAGGTCATGGCTAGATGGAGTGCAGCAACCTGCTTTCCAGACCAAATCCAGCCAGTTAAAGAGCTGCCCACTATATGGGTGGGATTTTCAAATTCATGTTATTCAAGTTAGTTATTTTTGTTGTTGTTGTTGTTGCCTGCCTACGAATATGGAACCAAAAGGATATCTTTAGGAAGAAAATGTTCCTTTTTATTTGCTGGTGAATTTAGGGGAAAAAAAGTTGAGTTTTCTTCATCATGCAATCAAACTCTGTTTAAATCCTAAGCTCTGATATTCACTTAAATACGGCTACATTGAAAAATTGTATCTCTTCCTAATTTTAATTTTATGTAAACTGACTTTTAATTGTTTTGTATAACCATGGGTAACAGGTTTTTTTGAACAGTGCATAGTAAAAATCAGCAACTATGTCAGACAAAGCATAACATTAAAGGAAACACTGCAGCATATGTGACAGTTATAGAAGAATTGCTGCTGTTTTCACCCTTCACACCAGAATAATTTTTTCAATATTTACCTCCCCTGTGTAGAGAGGGAAACATATGGGTCTTTACATAATCATAAGCATAAACAGGTGGCTACTTAGGTACATGTAATTTGCAGGCAACATCAATACCGAACAATGCAATCAGCGCCACATGGCTTCTGAACTCTTTCCACTAACATTCCATTAGCAAAATTATGATCATTAAAATAGAGGGAGGGTATGCTCCTCCCTGAATTGGCTTCAACTACCTTTCAGAGCCATGAATAAAACACATTTTCAAAAATGCCTTGGCATTTTGCTGTTACTTTTGTTCAAGGGAACTTCAGCAGCTGTGTATAATGCATACCTTGTGAATAACTACAAGCAGCACAATATTTGCATTTTAAAAGTTCTTACATCTCCCTATAATCTGCTCATTATGGGCATAAAATTATGGTGGTTAAATTCTAAGCAGTTTCTCAAAGCATGGGGTCAGGCAAACTCTTCAAAGCAACCTGGAAATATTTCCCCAAAGGCAGTACACCTAAAGAGGTCACCTGAGACTCACTTCCATGTTCAAACACTTTGGCAAAATCTGTGGAAGATATTGCTGGGATTTTTTTTTGCTCAATCTGTGTCCGATGATGAATTGTGGATTCTATAAAGTTGGTCTCATCTAATTTGGTCCGGGCTGGATTTTCTAGTTTGTACTCTTTCACCTTACAGGTATTAAACTCTGACTCAGAATTCCAGAGTAAAAAAAAAAAGAGAATAAATAACCTTTTTTTTTTGCTTTTTTTGGTACAATGTTATATATTAAGTATTTTCTATGCATGTTGCATTTATTAACTCATTTAATCATCACATTAATGTTTTGATGCAGATGATATTTTTTTTTCATTTCATAGAAAAGGAAATTGTAGCCCTGAGAGTTTAATTTCTCAGGTTTACACAGAGGAAAGGGCTGAGACCAGAATTAAACCCAGACTGTCTGAATCAACACTCATACTTTTTACCCCTTGACCTTAATGTTGGGATGGTTGTGTATCGCTGGCCCTGAAAATTCTATTGCCCAAAGTCACCAGGGCCAAGAGTAGAAAATCTATAGTATTTTGAAGATCCTCCTAACAAAGCCTCGTGAGAGATTTGGGGTGACTGAAGTCTGTCAGGGTTCTTTCCAGGCCTGATGCCTCTATGTGTCTTTCCATAACCCAAGGGCAGCGCTCTGCGGAACTAAGGAGTCCAGGGAGCTGTGCTCCTGCCAAGGTTTATGGGAAGAGGAATTTCTCACATGCTCTCTCCTCATCCTAAGCTTATTACTCATTCTCCCTGCTGGGCAGGAGAAAGCTTTAACATGAACAATTATAGATGACAACTTTATAAATAAGCTAGAGATTTAGGCAGAGATACCAAGTTATATCATTTGGTTTCAAGCCTAACATTATTAGTGTAAATTATTTGTTAAACATCCCAAATGTGTTAGATATTGCAGCATCACTCCTTTCACGGAGTTTAAGTGTTATTTGAGAAAAGAGGTCTTTTTGTAATTCAATAATTGACACAGAGTTAAAAATAAAATGGTAGGTTTTATGATTATTCTTTTTACCTTCAGGTAAAAGAAGTATTAAAAACTCTTAGTAGCTATTATAGACAATTCCTATTCCATTATAAATTTAAAGACATTTAAGCATAGAAATTCTACAGCCTTATTTTTTCTCATCTAACATTAAAAAAAAATGGTCACATCTTTGCTATGTCTTTTTTCCCGTTCCCAATTTCTCAATTAAATTCCTATGCAAAATTTTCTTATCATGAACTTTGACTTTCTTCATATTCCTTCTTTCTGCTGTTGGAGACTCTTTTGTGGAGACCATTTGAATCACTCATTGGTTGATGATGTTCAATAATACTAAAATGACTCTGTAAAATCTGGAGAATTTTCTCACAGTTTGAACATTATTATTATTTATTATATAATGTTTAATAACATTATTATATAAAATGTTACTAGATATTATTATATATCCTTCACTCAAGGTTTTGAGGTTTTTGCTTTGGTAGGTTATTTCATGTACCCCATTTCCATCTGAAGTTGAATAGACATGCTAGAGCTAGAACTTCTAGTGAAAATAGTGGATTTGGGGTAGTCTTGAAGATTTTGTAGGTTATGCTAACCTAAGAATTGTCTTGGGAACATAACAAATGATAAAAAAGCCACAAGAAGCATGTGAAATGAGAAATGTATACAGGCAACTATAAAACAACAAGGCTGCTTAGAAATTCAATTGCAGAACAAACATTTTAAGAGGTGGACGCACACACTCACAAAAATAACTGAGACATACTTTGCTTTATTGGCAGAGAGACAAACACATGACCAGAAATTTGTAGCAGTCTGACTTATCTCCAAATCTTCTTCACATATCTCAGTGCATTTGAAATTTTCAAGCATGCATCTCAAATATATGGGTATTAATTTAACACTGTGTGTGTACTTGACATACCTTTACCTGTATCTCAAGGCAAATTTCTTTATAATGCGAATGGATAGGAATCCATAGTTTGATAAATTGTGTTAAAGAAGTTTCAGCTACTTTAATTTTTTATTAGACTAGAGCACCATTATTTTATCACACAATATGGCTGAAAAAAAGCTTGAGTGGGAGTTGAAATGTCAACTCTGCCATTTTTTGTTGTTCTTGTGGTTATATTAGTTTTAATTTCAATACATGGCTTTCTTCCAGGAAGTGTTTAAAGGCATTTATTCATTTTGTGAGGGTTGCTTTATTTTAAAACTATGATAATACATTATAGAAATCCACTTAAATATGGCAGGTAACTGCAGCACACTGAAAACACTTGAACTGGTGTGTGCAGCAGCCAACCCCTTCACCTTGTATAGTCCCCAGGCCTCCCAGAGGCCTCACTTACACCTTCCGGCATGTGGCCATCTGGCATGCGAACAGGTAATGCCCATCAATATCTTTAACATCAGTGAAGTTCACTTTCTTATGTTGTTAGTTTTAAAAGTTCTCAGTCTTTCTGCATCCATAAGCAGGGTAGACACCCACCTAGGACCATTCCTGTTAACTAATAAAAGGTTAGATAAACAAAGTATGATTTCAGATAATAGTCAAAGCGTGAAATGTGTAGCTCTGTGATTAAGCCCTTGAGTTGTAGACACACAAAAGCATGGCAGTCTCTAATGATCCATGTGATGATGGAAAATGTATGGCCTCTCTTCAAACATTCATGTGCTTGTCTGTGAAATGTTTGTGTTTTATCTGTAGCTACCTCATATTGTTATTTTGAAAATTATATTTTGTCTTAAATGTGAATTTATAGCACATTTTAAGATGCTAATATTTTAATAATTCTAATGTTAATGATATGAGAGAAAGATGAGAATTACTGGGTGAAGTTCACTCTATGACAGTTTTAGAGATGGAAGAAATATATTTGGTTGGAACTGGGAAATCAAACTAAAGATTAGACTAGTAAAAAGATTCTAAATTCACAATGATCTCATTATATGTATATTAGATAATATTGTGATATATCGTTAGAAAATTTAATTTTTAAAATTACTCCCTATTTGGAAATGAATTGGTGAGACAGAAAGAGAAAAAAGTATAAAAAACATCTGAAGAGCACAAATTCTGCACAGTGAACCAGGAAATTATTCTTGCTCGTCTCATATTGAAGGGTCTGCAAAGGCTGACCCAGGCGAAGGAAGGGCCAGCTCTAGAGATGTGTATGTATATTTCGTGAACTGGAATAAACATGTTTTCAGTAACAATGTCTTTACAAGTAAGTTGTGTGATGAGGAGGCCTAGTGTGGTGGCAAGAGCATAAAATTCTTATTTGAGATTCTAGAGCTATGACTATGAAAATCATGACTACTTTCATATCACTCAGTAATAATAATAGTTTTACTGTCCTTAAATGAGTATGGTGAGGATAAATGATGTAAAGGAAAAAAATACTCCAAAAGTAAATGTCTGAACAAATTTCATTTGTTACTATGACTATAAATAACAATGATTGCAGATCATTAAGAATTACTTAAAAATATAAACTCCATGAAAACCTAAGATTCAGAGTCAAGATCTTACAAACTAAATTGAATTATTGACTAATTTTCAACAGATCAATTTATTGCAGTTTCTTGTTTCTTTTGTGACATGCTCTTTGTAAACAATTTATTATAGTTTAAAAATAATAATATAATAGGAGACAAATTTGGAAACAAATCTATTTTCTGTTTTTTAACTTATTTTATAAAGTTTCACATTGGCTTATTTTGTAATCACTCTCATGATCATGCATCTCCTAAAATGTAGTTGTTGTTTTTTTCATTTGAAGGAATAACAAATCATTTTTCCCCAGTGAAAGCTACTATACTCTTTGTGAAAAAGATGGAGTAAGTATTGGTCTAATTTAAACCTGATCAGGCCTATGGTGCTTTAGTTTACCGTGAAATAGAATTTCCTTTATATATATTTATAGCTTGCTCTAATTTATATGGTATTAAGTGACTATATATAAGGAGGGACTTTTGGATTGGCTATAATAGTATATGAAGAAATAAGTTAATCAAAAATTTTGTGTGCTCTGCCACTTAGTATGCTAAACTGGGTACTCAATCATTTTCTATGGGAAAACACACAGATATATAGATAGATTTTTTTTCTTTTTGCAATAGAGACATCCAACAAGACAGCTCTGAAGTGTGTGATTAACTTGAAATAATGGTAGGCCTTAGGGTTTCAGGCTTTTTCTACTTCATAACATTTTAGGTCTGTTATTACCTTAGGTGAACCCAATTCCCCAAGAAAGAAGATGCTAAATTCATTTTCTATGACTTATGTCATCAATAAACCTAGAATAGAAAAAACAACAGTGTGTCTCTAGTATTTATGAGATTCTAGGTAGCTATTTTTTCAAAACATATTCACAAAAACTGCTGAAATTTCTACAC
>NW_005874226.1:10357-17445 GCF_000147115.1 Myotis lucifugus | reverse complement strand
GGCATCCAGAGGGGAGACTGGCCAGGGTGACCCGACAGCAGCCCAGCCGCGACCCCACCCGAGGCCAGCACAGTGCCCAGCGCAGCAGCCAGGGGGCGAGGCTTGCAAAGGGCTCAAAGGCTCGCTTGTAGGTATCTGCTCCAGCGGGTGGCCCCGGGGGGTGTGGCTGGCTGGGCAGGAGGCAGGCAGTCCTAGAGGAGGCCACGCGGAATCCAGTGAGAGTGGCGGCACGTGCTGGGCAGCCCTGGAGGCTGTGTCGCTGTGTGCTGCCTGCTGCCCCCCGGGGCCGCCTCACCCCTCACCACACCCAGGGTCTGCCCCATGGCACTCAGTTCTGTGCAGGGAATTCACCTCTTCTCGCTATTGACTTCGCTTCACTTACTCCGCAAGGAGACCCCGGGCACCTCCACAGTCGCCGAGTGGGTCCCTGACATGGCCAGGGCTCCGTCCGGGGAAGCCAGGCACGTGTCAGCCAACCCCGTGCCCAGCGAGGGGGGCACTGTGCCAGCCCTTGGCTACGTGAGTGGAACCTGTGCCTGAGCCACCCGGACACCCTGGCCCCGTGAGAGCCGCTGCAGAGCCGCGCGTGCACTTGGAGGCAGACACGCCACACGGACCGCCTGTGCCTCGTCCCCCGGAGGTTTCTCTGCGGATCCAATTCCTCCGTAAATAACGCAAGGGCGGCGGGGCCCAGGCCGCCAGGCCTGCAGGCTCAGGAGAAGGAACCAGAGGCACAGAGCAGAGCCCGTGTCAGTTACCCGACAGCATCGAGCCGAATCCGAGGCCGCGCGCAGACACCAGCAGACGACCCCCCAGTGCTGCCGGGTGCCAGGAGGACGGCCGCTGCCGGTCGGCCAAACCCACGTGGAGCCCACAGGGGTCCAAGGCCAGCACAGCCACAGCAGGGGTTAAAAGTTGGCAAACGGAGCGCCGGCCCGCAGTCCCTGGGCCCCGGGAGGCTGTCGTCAGTGCACCCTAGACATGGCCGCTCCCCACTCCGGCCCCTGTGGACCCCGGGGCCCCATAAGGCCCCTCTGGCACCAGGTGACCCAGACACCAAACCCCACCCCAACCCACTTGGCACTGAGGCTCCAATGTCATCCTGACGGAGCCGCCGCCAACCACACGTGGAGGCGTCGCCCCTGGAAATGCCCCTGGGACCCCACAGCCCCATGGGAACTCCTGGAGAGGCAGCAGGTGGGCGAAAGCTGTGTGGTCTCCATGGCAACTCAGAAAGACCCTCCTGTCTCTATACACAGACCCAACTCCATCTGCTGCTTCACTCACGTGGGGGGGGCAGGGGAGGACACAGCACCCCTAATATTGGCTGCTTCTGAGCCGAAGTGGAGCACACCCCTTAATTAAACAAACACCCCTTAACTAAACAAGGGAAATACAGTCCCAGGGGACCCAGACCTGTGCTGGGGAAGAGCAGAGTCCGCTCAGCAGGGACCCCAGCCTCCCTCACACTGAGTGGGACACGAGTCTCCCTCGGGGAGTCGGAGAGTCGTCAGGAGCCGTTGCCGTGGCCTCTGCATCCGAAGCCACTGGCCGGGGGAAGGGCGGCGTCTGGGCACAAATCGTGTGAAATTAAGGCGCCTGGTGCCCTGAGCCCACCTTGCTCCGCTGGGGACAGACAAGATGCAGGAGCGTGAGCCCCGCAGGCCAGGGCAGGTGCCAGGTGCGCTCCGAATGCAGGGGCTCCTTCCCTGGGGCTCAGCGATGGCTCCCTTTCCAAACACCTGCGAGGGGATGCAGCTGTGATCTGGCCCAAGCCCTCGGCCACCCCTCCTGCCCCAGGCTCTGCTCCAGCTCTGGCCACAGCCGGAGCGAGGCCCCACTTGGCAGGCGGCCTCTGAACGGAGGCCAGGCCTGTGCACACACCAGAGCTCCTGGGAGTTGTCCAGCTCTGGGACGGACACAGCGTCCCCACGAGAACTGCCAGGGAGTCTGAGGAGGTGGCCAGCTCGCCCGGGGGGACACCGAACCCCAGGCGTATGGTGTGTGCCCGGGCCCTGGGTGGCTTCCGGCAGGTGCCTGCCTTCTGGGCTTTGTTCCTGGGAGGCTGTCCTCCTGGTCAGGAAAACGCTCGCTCTGCACCAGCTGTGGCCTCAGAGCAAAGTAAACAAACCACAGGAGCGGAGCGGCCCTGAAAGGCAGGGGTGGCCCGTCACATGCTGGCAGGCGCGCTGCTCCTCCCGGCTTCACCGCTTTACCTCGCCGTCCCTGTGGCTGCCACGGGGCTCCGTGGCTGAGGGAGCGCCCTCCTTCCCAAGGGCGGCTCCCACCGACCTGCGTGGCAGGGAGCGGGCCCCGGGGCACTGCACCCTCCCAGGGACGGGTCTGACCTCAGGCCTGACCTCTTTTGCTCCCAGAAGCATCCAGATTAGGAAGACAAATCTCATGGCAACCCCACCCGCCGGGCGTCGGCTTCGGGACCTGCCACTTGCACGGAGCCCCAAGCCCCTGTGTGCTCCTCTAGAATGAAGGCATCTCAGGGATGATGCTCAGGGCACTGAGGCATCTAACAGGTAGAAACAGCTGCTTCTGAGGACGTGCTCGCAGCTCCCAGCGGTCTTGGCACTGCTCCCCGCTGTCGGTATCAGAGGCTGTGCCCGCCAACGGGCTCGGTGGTAAGTGCCAACCTATGAGCCAGGTTCGATTCTGGTCAGGGCACATGCCCGGGTTGCAGGCTCGATCCCCAGTAGGGGGCGTGCAGGAGGCAGCCGATCAGTGATTCTCTCATCATTGGTGTTCCTCTCTCTCTCCCTCTCCCTTCCTCTCTGAGATCACAAGAAGAAGCCTGAAACGTCGCCACCTTGGAAGCTCGGAGGGCCAGTGGGCGCGGGCGGCACCTGCTGTGGGCGAGGGTCTGCCTCCCAGGGCCTCTCTGCACTGTGCCCAGCCCATGGGCTGGCACCAGCTACATTCAGTGGTGGGCAGACAGGAGGGGAGCCTCCAGGTGCAGGACACAAATCGTGTGAAATTAAGGTGCCTGGTGCCCTGAGCCCACCTTGCTCCCCTCACCGACCTGCACAGCCTCTGAGTGTATCCGCTCACCACGGTGACCACGGACCCCGATGCAGCCTGGGGTGGCCTCGTCCAACTCTGACTGACTCTCGGACGCAGGGACGCCCACTCACCTCACTTTCGATGAGGAGCCCTGCCAGGTGCTGAGAGAAAACACAGCTCTGAGAACAGAAACTGACAGGCACACACTGTTCAGTTAGAGCCGAAAATAACCCGACTCGCCAAGAAAGGACTAGCAAGCTCCACTTGAATGTCTTTAAGAGAAGTCAGCTGCCTCCCTTCCTCCCGCCTCCCGGGGCCAGAGCTCCGCACAGTTGGGAGTCTGCACACGGAGACCTGCCTGAGCTGCACTCGCTCTGTCCGCGGTCCCTCCAGGGCAGGAGGCTGGTCTGCCCACTCTGTCCGTGGTCCCTCCAGGGCAGGAGGCTGGTCTGCCCACTCTGTCCGTGGTCCCTCCAGGGCAGGAGGCTGGTCTGCCCACTCTGTCCGCGGTCCCTCCGCGGCAGGAGGCTGGTCTGCCCGCTCTGTCCGCGGTCCCTCCACAGCAGGAGGCTGGTCTGCCCGCTCTGTCCGCCCCTCCAGGGCAGGAGGTTGGTCTGTCCGCTCTGTCCGCGGTCCCTCCGCGGAAGGAGGCTGGTCTGCCCGCTCTGCCGCTCTGTCCGTGGTCCCTCCAGGGGCAGGAGGCTGGTCTGCCCGCTCTGTCCGCGGTCCCTCCAGGGCAGAGAGGCTGGTCTGTCCGCTCTGTCCGCTGTCCTCTCCGCGACAGGAGGCTGGTCTGCCCGCTCTGTCCGCTCTGTCCGCGGTCCCTCCAGCGCAGGAGGCTGGTCTGCCCGCTCTGTCCGCGTTCCTCAAGGCAGGAGGCTGGTCTGCCCGCTCTGTCCGTGGTCCCTCCGCGGCGAGAGGCTGGTCTGCCCGCTCTGTCCGCGGTCCCTCCAGGGCGGGAGGCTGGTCTGCCCGCTCTGTCCGCGGTCCCTCCACGGCGGGAGGCTGGTCTGCCCAGCGGTGAGTCCTGCGCCCGCGAGCAGCACTCTGAACGGCAGCACTGCAGGGCCCGGTCCTCGTTTTGCTAACGTCCCCCCTCGCAAACTTGACACGTAAATAAATCTCAGACGTCAGCGGTCACGTGGCTCGGGCATTTGTCCCTCAGTTCCTGGAAGCCAGAACTTCCCAAAGGTTCCAGAAGTAACAACCCAACAATTCTGATGAACATTGAGGACATTTTCCTAAATCCCCGCTTCCCAGCACCTGCTGCGGCGGAAAAGCCCGGTCAGCCCTGGGGCAGGGCCCAGCACAGCCCTCCCCGTGCGACGTGGACACGACATGGACACTGGCCACAGCAGCCGCCAATCTACATTTTCTTTGGGTACAGGAGACGTTGTGAAAAGACTGAATAGTCTCATATGTGCACTGAAAGGCTGTGACTCAAGCCGACACTTCTCCCTGATGCCCAACCACAGGGGGCTGATCGCTTAGTCCCTCCACCTCACGCCGATTCAGTGTGGCCCCAGAAGTGCAGAACGGAGGGTCGGAACCTGACCCTGAAACTGCATTTTAACTCACACCCGACCCCACCCAGTCACGCCCTGATGTGAGAATCGTGTGTCAGACAAGGATGCCCTCTGGGCAGATGCCCGGGCCGAGGCCACACCGCCTCCCGAGAGGCAAGTCCCTTTAGACCAGCGGTTCTCAGTCTGTGGGTCGCGACCCCTTTGGGGGTCAAACGACCCTTTCACAGGGGTCACCTAAGACCATCGAAAACACATATATAATTACATATTGTTTTTGTGATTAGTCACTATGCTTCAATTATGTTAAATTTGTAACAATGAAAATACATCCTGCATATCAGATATTTGCATTACGATTCCTAACAGTAGCAACATTACAGTTATGAAGTAGCAACGAAAATAACTTTATGGTTGGGGGTCACCACATGAGGAACTGTATTAAAGGGTCGCGGCATCAGGAAGGTTGAGAACCACTGCTGTAGACATTTCAACAAGGGAGACCCCGCGGCGCTGACTGGGCCGGCACAGAGGCCGGTGCTTGAGCTCTTCCGGTGTCAGTAGAGGCTCCTCTGATTTGGGGAGAGGGGCTGACAGCCCCCCCTTCCCTTTGCCTGGGACGTGGCATCAGATCAGCAGCCACCGTGGAGAGTAAGTCAGGTCAACGCAGGGACACCAGGCTGCCGTGTTAGGCCCCCGCCTCCCACCAGCGAGCGTGGCGTTAAGTTCCCTGTTATTAATAGTCCACTTAGCACTGAAAGCACAGCCTGAGCCATACCCGCTCTGAGCCTGGCGAGGAAGGATGTGCTGAGTCACAGACCGTGAGAGCGGAGCCTTAATCACCCCTGAGCCGCCGCCTCTGCTGCACCACCGGCCTCAGCTACGGGCTGGACGCCGGCAATCCGGGTCGATGGTGGCGACGCCGCGGGACCTGAGCCAAAACATAATGGGCCCCGCTCTGCTCCCACGCGGGCAGAAGCGCGTTAACTAAATGCCAACCCAAGATGTAAAAGCTTCTCTACGGGAGCGGCCCTTCAGAGGCACGGCCATCCCCACCCGCCCAGCACAGAGACGCAGGCAGTGCTCCCTGGACAGTGTCCACCTGGCTGCACTGTGGCCAAGCCCTGGTGCACAGAGAGCCGCTGCCTCCTGCGTGGGGGCCTCCTGCGTGGGGGACCCAGAGCAGAGCCCCTGCCCCCAGGCGAGGCAGCAGCCAAAGGGGGCGTGGGGGTGCGGTGGGCAGCATTGTGCCTGGTCATGGGTATGAACTAGTCTCCAAAGGCCTTTGCTTGGAGCCCGACACAGGAAGGGTGGAACGGAGCGGGCCGCGCGGCGGGCAGACCGAGAGCATTACGAAAGGCAGGTCTCATTCACGCAGCAGTTTGCAAATTGGCGATGATGCTTCCTAACCTGAAGCAGGAGGAGCCCCTGCCAGCACCCAGCTGTGCCAGCTGGGAAACTGGACCACAGACCTTGGCAATGTGGCTTCATTACGAGGCCCTGGGCTTCTCCCAGACGGAGCTGACCACACAGCACTCAGCTACCGCAGCTCCACAGGCAGACGGCCACCCGCTCCCCGCTCCCTCGCTGTGGCCGGGTCAGGCCCACCCCCTTCTGCAAACCCTGGCCTGACCCAGGCCCAGTGCGGCCTGGCCCTGGGACAGCGGGGGCCAGAGACGCCCAGAGGACTCGCGGCCATCTGACCTTCCTTCCTCTTTTCCCTCAACAAACTTTGAAAAGATGGTGAGCTCTTTGAAAAGGTTCCTACTTTCTAACGAACGCTCTTTCCTACTTACAGAGCACATGCATGTTTTCGTCACCTGCCAGTAGAGTGCGTATCTATTACAGAGGCCTGCGGGAGTCCACGGAGCACACGTCACAGCACTGACGGACAGTGAAAGAGGGGGCAGCCCCCGCCAACAGCCGCAGCTCAGTGCTGGTCACCCGCCTCTGGAGGTGGGTCCCGTTTTGTGCATCTCCGGGTCTGATATATGCGTGCAGTGATGCGTGTAACCCGTCCCTTGTCAACAGAAATGAAAGCAACGCAGGCTCTGGGCAAGCACCTTGCACACGTGGGCAGGAAGGTTGGAGGCGAATTCCTGGAAGTGGGATTTCAGGTTTAGAGGTTTGTGTTTTGTGATGGATACGGCCAATCGCCCTGTAAGAAGAGGAGGTAACTCTACTCCCACCACCAGGGCATGGAAGTGGGGCTGCCCACACCCTCGTCAGCCCCCCCAGTGCTCTCACTGGTCACCCAGAGGGGGCATTAGCAGGAGCCGGGAGCCGGCCCGCCCAGCCGCAGCCACCTGAGCGCCCCCCACGGAGCCTCAATCTCCTGGTGGGTTTAGACCCCTTTGCTTTCGTTTCACGTGGCACATGTTATTTACAAAGCGGGTGAGGCTGAGAGAGCCTGGCCCATCCAGCAGCCATCAATCCGTCCGCCCAGGAAAGCCGCCCTGTGGCCGCCATTAGCAGGAGCCCCCAGCGAGAGTGAAGGCCTCTGGAGCAAACCCAGGGGGACCCGGGCCCTGGGACAGGGGGAGCCGGGCCCTG
>NW_005874226.1:7822-9957 GCF_000147115.1 Myotis lucifugus | reverse complement strand
TTACCAATTTTTTCAGCGTCTCTGTTGGAGTATTTTAATTATATGGATGAGAATATAAAGATTACTTTATTAGAATGTAAGAATCTCTTAAAGAGAATAAATAGAATTAATTATAAAATTAATTTGATACATGTCATCAATACTGCTGCAGTCGAAGTTGCGTTCCCAGGGTGAGGCTCTCGTTTTAATTAAGGGGAGCGGTCTTATATATCTGTAGAAATTCGTCTTTTTACTATGATATCCGAGACTCGTGAAAGTGTTAAGCTGTGTCTTTAGACCAGTGTTAATCAGTCCATTGTAAGATATATCCGGCTCTATTTAAGGTGATCGGGTTCTTGGATCGGTGAGATTCGGGCCCTGGGTCCGAGGAAACCGGCGCTTGTGACTGAGAGAGTCGGGGAACTGGTACAGGGTGAGCCGGGGCCTGGGACAGGGGAGAGCCGGGCCCTGGGTCAGGGAGAATGGGCCCTTGGACAGGGAGAACCGGGGCCTGGGACAGGGGGAGCCGGGGCCTGGGACAGGGAGAGCGGGGGCCTGGGACAGGGAGAGCCGGGCCCTGGGACAGGGGGAGCCGGGGCCTGGGACAGGGAGAGCCGGGGCCTGGGACAGGGAGAATGGGCCCTGGGACAGGGGGAGCCGGGGCCTGGGACAGGGGCCCCTCTCTCAGTGGGACCTGCTTTCAGGAGAAACGGCAGGGAGACCCTGTCCCTGGTGCTGCTTTTGTGCAAATTCTGCGGGGCTCATGGAAGCCGATCGGCTTGGAAACCACGCTGTGGGGGAGAGGCCAGGAGACAAGCCAGCAGGAGGCGCCCGGGAGAGAGCCACGCACACGCAGGCCCCAGGGCAGACGGTACCCTGCGAGGTGGACTTCAGGGGGCCCTGCACGCAGGCCTCCCGGGCTCCATGACACACTCAGCTCACAGACGGCTTTCAGGGACCACGTGTGGCGGGAGCTGTGCAGACAGGCCTCGGGGAGACAGAGCCCGCCCCCCGTCATGGCCGCCCGGGGCCACCCCAGTGGCCGCGTCCACAGCGGTGCAGCCCCCGGGCCCAGGGCAGCTCCTGGTGTCCCAGGTTCCCTGGGGCCAACGCCGTGATGGCGGGTCTGTTCGCAAACAGCACAACCACAGAGATGGTCAAAAATCGAAGGAAGCTCAATGGCTTCCACCACTAACGCATGGCTGCAGCTCGCTCTGCCTTCCCTGTGAGCCTGGTGTTTATTCGGATCTGCGACTCGTCCGCACCCGCCACGCAGAGGACGAGGGCGCCCACGGCCAGGCGGCATTTGCTGGGGGAGGCGTTTCCTTAGGACGGGAAAGGCCCAGCCTGCGCCCGGGGCCCTGCGGCCTGCAGGACCCTCGTTCTCCACACCCACACCAGCTCCCACCCAGCCCCACAGCAGGCAACTCAACCGCGTGGTGGTCCTGCTGGAGGCACTCTGCGGCCGGGGGGCGGGGCTCCTGGGGGCGGGGCTCCTGGGGGCGGGGCTCCTGGGGGCGGGGCTCCTGGGGCGGGGCACCTGGGGGCGGGGCTCCTGAGGGCGGGGCTCCTGGGGGCGAGGCTCCTGGGGGCGGGGCTCCTGAGGGCGGGGCTTCTGGGGGCGAGGCTCCTGGGGGCGGGGCTCCTGAGGGCGGGGCTTCTGGGGGCGAGGCTCCTGGGGGCGGGGCTCCTGAGGGCGGGGCTCCTGAGGGCGGGGCTCCCGGGGGCGGGGCTCCCGGGGTTGGGGCTCCAGGGGGCGGATTCCCGATGGCGGGGCGCAATAGAAATTTTTCATCTTCATTAAGATCTTATGTGACCACCATCATATGTGCAATATTTCCTTAATGTTGTTATGCAGAGCAAAATAGATGTCCAACTATTAAGCATACAGAAAGTAAAAGACAGCCAATTTTCACAAAGGTACTTATTTTAAATATAAATGTTATTTATCATAAGAAAAATGTTGGTAAGCTACTCACCTCACAAAGTGATGGTATAGTAAGTAATAAAGAAAATATTCAAATCGTGAAAACAAAACAAAAGTGCTAATATTATCTATTATAATTCTTACGTGAGAGATAGGTTCTTTAAATGCCTATATATAAAAAGAAGAGAGAGATAAACATTTCTGTGGAAACAAACATCGAACCGTCTAC
>NW_005874226.1:0-7722 GCF_000147115.1 Myotis lucifugus | reverse complement strand
TCACTGCGCCCAGAAAGGATGAAGTCGGGGCTCCGGGAGCCAGGACGTTCGAGGACCGACCAGGACGAGCCGCGCTGCCAGCGGCCAGACCCAGGGCGCCCGGCACACACGTGTCCACCTGGCCGCGCTGCCCAGAGACAGGCCGGGCCTCCCTGTGAAAGGCCAGGGGAGGCGGGCGAGGCCGCGCAGACACCCCGTCCTCCTGTGAAGAGCGGCCACCGCGCCTTCAGGACCCACGGACACGCGGCCTCCCCTCGGGGGCTGCTCTGTCCTCCCCGCTCCCAGCGTGGGCCTCCTGCCGCTACTGCCTCCCTCCCCGTCTCCCCCTGAGCTTCTAAGTGCACCCCAGCAAGCACCCCACCACCCCAACACCTCCCTCTTGCCCCATCAGAAGTGCAGAGCCCTGGAGGGGGCAGGGAGGCAGGGGGGGCGCCCTGGGGGGGAGCCTCGCCGCAAGAGGCCAGCGCACCTGCTCGGTGATGTTCCTAGAAGGTGCGCCGTGAGCCCGCCGCTAGGGTCTCCCCTCCCGGTCACTGGCGCCCTTGGCCTGCTCCCCTCTGCTTAGCTGCTGCGGGCCCTGCTCCGCCAGGCTTGACACAGGGGTGCTGCCCCCTCAACCTCGCGCATCGGAAACACCCCGAGGCAGTGAGCAGAGGGCGTCTGAGCGCCTGGACTCCGGGCCGCCCAGCCAGCCCGGGCCCGCAGGGACCTCGCTCCCGGGGCACAGGGCCTCCCCTCGCACCCCACCTCCTGCGTTTCCTCCTGGTAATTTGTGGCCCAGCCCGCAGATGGCAACACAGCCGAGCGAGCACAGCGAGGAGCAGAGAGCCTCCGGCCGAGCCGCCTCGCCAGGGCCCTGGGGGGCCGGGGCGTGCAGCCCCTGGCGCTGGCACACGGGCCTTTGGGACTGCGGGTCGAGGTCGCCTGCAGTTCCTGGCTAAGGAGTCCATTCTGCGATGCTTTTCTGTCTTTTTAAGGGTTTACACAAGAGCTTTCTTCTCTGACCAAACAGCTGCCCTGGACGGCAAAGTCACAGACACCCTGAGGAGGAGGAGGGAGGAAGCCAGAGGCCCGCCCCGGGCCCTGCGCTCCAGTTCCCCTCCCGTCCAGCCCCACTCCTGCTGCGGGCTTGGGGTCTGTGTTTTGCATGTTGGGATTAACAAGGCCCATCTAATGAAAAGCATCGACTCCTTAAGGTCCCACAGGCAAAAGCCAAGTTCACAGGTGCCGCTTCCATTTCCTGGCAAGAACTAGGAAACAACAAAATAAATACCCATGGGGAAATGCAGCATCATTCACCGAAGTCTTCTCATATGGAGACGTAGGAAAGCTTCCTAAACCAAGTTCTCTAGAGTTAAGTGAATTAACTTAATGAAATTCCATTATAGGACAAGCACTAGGGACTCACAGGATAAAGTTCCTGCTGAGCTTCTGAAAGGCAGGGAGGGTTCTAGAAGCAGGGAAGGCTCTGGAAGGCAGGGAAGGTTCTAGAACAGTGGTTCTCAACCTTCCTAATGCCGCGACCCTTTAGTACAGTTCCTCATGTTGTGGTGACCCCCAACCATAAAATTATTTTCGTTGCTACTTCATAACTGTAATTTTGCTACTGTTATGAATCGTAATGTAAATATCTGATATGCAGGATGTATTTTCATTGTTACAAATTGAACATAATTAAAGCATAGTGATTAATCACAAAAACAATATGTAATTATATATGTGTTTTTGATGGTCTTAGGCGGCCCCTGTGAAAGGGTTGGTCGACCCCCAAAGGGGTCTCGACCCACAGGTTGAGAACCGCTGTTCTAGAAGCAGGAAGGTTTTAGAAGTCAAGGGGGGATTCTAGACACAGGGAAGGTTCTGGAAGGCAGGGAGGGAATTAGAGGGCAGGGACATGGTCCTGTTCATGTTTGCATGTCCAGTGCCTGGTGCAGGGCCTGGCACCCAGTAGGTGCTCAGCCCCTTGTCCTGACCAGAGGTTCTGCTACCTAGCTCGTTGTGTAGTTCAGTGGAAAACTGAAACTCTTTGTTGACTGTGAGAACAGAGGCAACTAGAAAGGATAGACACCTGGACTTCCCTCCGCATGCCGTGCTGTCTGGTCCTGGTCAGCGATGTGAGCACGTGGAGCACCCAGACCCTGGCACGCGGCGCCTCCTGCAGGAGGGGCTCTTGCGTCCAGCCCAAGGCCCCTCAGCCTTGTCCAAACAGGAGGGGCTGCCCAGCAGCTGCCGATGTTCTGGAGGAATCAGTACAGCATTTGGGACCTGGTGACAACACACCCAGCCCTGGGCAAAGGAGACTCTGAGTTTGGAATTAGTATCCATTCCACACACACTGTCTGTGGGAGTTATTTCATGTGAGATCAACTCTGATGGTCTCAAACACCCTTTTCCTATAACGCTCGACTTTAAGTTTGCCCACGATATCTGTTCTTTCGGGTTTCTTAAGGAAAACATTTAACCACTAAACAAATGCTATGCATCCTTCAGCAGTACCAACCCTGACTAAACATACCACTGTTCACATCACAGACAGACTTCTTAAGGGATGTACCGACATGTCAATACATAGTTTATGTGCCCTACAGTGGATGCGACGTCTGTGTCACTACCTCACGCCTCTGGAGAATAAGAACAGGTGTATCTGCATCAACAGCCACATTCTCAGCTCACTGCGCATTTCATCTTGCCAGAGCAGCCCTGCATCGAGATGTTCTTTGAGAATTACCTCTTACTTCCCAGAGATACAACAGAGATACAGCCGAGCAGAATCTAATTTCATTACCAAATACTGATGTCCTTTTAGTCCCGTACACACCTCCCGTATTTTGTTAAGCCACCATATTTTTTACTAACAAAGTTTTCATTCCCAAACTGTCGTTTTGATATTGCCTTGGTCCATTCTCCCAGACACCTACCTGTCATGTGAGCTTCATCTGTACATACAGCAATGCACTCACACGCTGCTAGGCTCCCTCCCGTCCGCACGGCCCTGCCCTGTGCCGAGGCTCATTAAAACCTAAGTTCCTTTTCTGTTGGGAACAGACGACTATTGGAAGTTGCCACAGAAATGAGAAAGTCAGTAGACCCTGCTTCTTAGAGGACTAAACTCAGAATCTAATCTTGACTCTGAAAAGCATTTTTTCCTCTTAAAAAGGCTTCCTCCGGCACAGGCCCCAGCGGGAGGCTCCTGTAACAGAGAATCTCCTGGGCTTTCATCCTCCTTGCTTGATGAACCCCTTAAAGGACTTGCTTTTTGCCCCAAATAAGGCAAAAGCAAACGAGAGCCCGCGGCCTGGTGTGGTCACAGAGAGGGAGCCGTGTGCCCGGTGACACAGCACGGGGGTGTGTCTGGCCAGAGGAGGGCTTCCGTCCGTCCGAAGCGGGTCCTGCAGAAATGAGCATCTCCACGGTTTTGCTTCTGACATCACAGTTTGTCTGTTCAGCTCGACTCTAACACAGCCTTTGTCCTAAGGCGCCTTCCAGGTCTCGGGTGTGAAATAGACATTAGGGGCCAGAATGTGGAGTCCTCGCTGGGCAAACCGCGGAGTGTGCCCCCCACAGCAAGAGGGCCTCACAGGGGACCCTGCACCCTCCCGCCCACAACAGGAGCTTCTCTGGGGGGTGACAGGCTCCCACACAAGCCACCTTCATAGCAACAGGGCAGATCGAGGACTCGGACATCAGAGCTGGTGGCCCCGGCAGGGGGTGCACATTAACTCCGGACCCTCCCTCCCCACAAATGGGTCCCAGAACCCCAGGAGCCTCAGGAAGGTCAGGGAGAGGGCGGGTGCCTCCCCTGGTCTGTCCTCTGAGCAAAAGGCCGCTGGGAAGAAACGGGACCTACGGATCGAACCACAGGCATCGACGGGAGCGGCAGCCCCCAGGAGCCCGGCACGTACCCTCGCGGACCGCATCTGCCTGCAGCCAGGGCTGGCGCTGGGGGGACGGACGCTGCACAGGCGAGCAGAAGGGGAGGCTGTGGGGGCATGGACCCCAGGAGGGCGCTGGGGGTCAGAGCCCCTCCCTGCAGGGGGCGGTCCTGTGGGCCCCTGACCTGAGCCCCAGGTCAGAGAGGGAGCCACGGCGGGATGTGGAAGGGACAGGAGGGCAGCGGGTCCTCTTTTCCGACAGCGTGGGGCAGGCCCTTGGTGTCCGCACACCCCAGGCCCCGGGGGGCGAGGGGGCTGCGGGCTGAGGGACCGCGCCCGGCTCTGCCTCACTCACTCCCCGGGCGCAGGGCTGGGCTGGAGGGTGCTGCTGGCGTGGCCCAGGCACAAGGTCAGGGCTGGCGTTCCGAGCAGCTGTGCTGGGCACGGCCCCGCGGCTGGCACTGGTGACCTGCCACTTCCTCAGAGTGTGGGCATCCTCTCGCTCTCTCGCCAAATGGTTTCCATGCCTCGGTGACAGACACGTCCGGGCACCTCAGCACCTGCAGCCTCGCGTGGCAGACGAACTGACAAATGTGCTCTGGCTGCTGCCTCGTCAGAGGACACACGTTTAAAAGAAAGTGACCCGTGTGTCTGCGAAAGGGTGTGTATTCCCTTCTATTACACTTTCCACTCCAGCGTGTGAGAATGCGGAGGGTTCTTATTTAAGCCCTAGATCCTCACCTGAGGATATTTTTGCACTGATTTTGAGAGAAAGAGAGAAACATCCGATTGGTTGCTTCCCACACATGCCCCGCTAGGGACCACCCCGCAACCTGGGGGTGTGCCCTGACTGGGACTCGAACCCGCAGCCCCTTGGTGCACAGGACGGCGCTCCAACCAACTGCACCGCTGGGGCCAGGGCTCAGCCCCTACCTCTCTCATTCAACGGCTGTTAGCTCTTAAAGAGGGGTGATAGGAGATAAACTCTAGACAGCGTCATCACCATCGTCCTCGTTACTGCCAGGTGATTGGCTGCATCAGTTAAATATGCTCATTAGAGCGTGACTCAGCCCTGCGCTGTCAGTGGTCGGAGCGGCGTTCCCGTGCACCTTCGTGCACCAAAAGGTGGCGGGTTCGGTCCCATCAGGGCTCGTGTGCAGAAGGCAACTGAGGGATGTCTCTCTCTCTCTCTCTCTCTCTCTCTCTCTCTCTCTCTCCCCACACACACACCTTCCTCTCTCTCAAAAAATCAATAGAAACACACAAATGATGTCACTACTTAAAATCGAAGGTAAAAAGTAAAACAAACGAATAAAAAGAAAATCGAATGGTCGTTCTTCTGCAAACATTCAGCTAAGACCCGGCCTCCCAAGTGAGCTGATTTGCAATGACGACGTGTTCCGCCCCGTCTGGCCTCCCCGCAACACTGTGCGCAGAGCCTGGGCTTCTGGGAGCAGCAGGGCCTCCCTCCCTCCCCCCCCCTACCCCCACCCCCCAGCTCCGAGGGGCGCACTCAGAGGTCAGAGGGGAGCGGCAGTGCTCTGCGCGGCTGGGGGTGCCGATGACCGAGCTGGAAAGAACGGCCCCCACCTGCCCGCCAGCCGCACTGAGCAGGTCCTGGTAGTTGAACGTCCGCGGGCCCACGGCCTGCCTTCTGCCTGCGCTTGGAAGTCGCCCGCGGTCTCGGCTGTGTGGAGCCTCCTTTGTCCAGGTTGACTGTCTCATGGAACCAGGACTGAGCCCGGTGAGCAGGCGCAAGGCCACAGAGCCCAGGTCCCAGGGACAGAGCCCCAGCGTCCGCTCACACGCCACTAATGCAACAGGAGTTTGGAAATGGCGGCCTGTTTCCAGGCGAAAGCAGAGCACAAGGCTGAAGGAGTCCTGACTGCGTTTTGGTAAAAGCCGAGGAGCCTTCGCAGGGCAGAGGGGACCTGGGGTGGGGAGGCCTGTAGAGGCCATGCAGCTGCTTCCTCACCAGTCCCATGCCTGGCAGCCATGAAGAGCCGCACTTTCCCTGGGATGTCTCATCTGGTGCCTTTAAAATACCAGCAAGTAGCCCGGCCGGTGTGACTCAATGGTTGAGCGTCAACCTATGAACCAGGAGGTCACGGTTCGATTCCTGGTCAGGGCACATGCTCAGGTTGTGGGCTCGATCCCCAGTGGGGGGCGTGCAGAAGGCAGCCGATCAGTAATTCTCTCTCATCATTGATGTCTCTCTCTCTCCCTCTCCCCTCCTCTCTGAAATCAATAGAAATATATACATGTATATTTTAAAATACCAGCAGGTGTACTTCAGAGAACACACACTGCTGAGCCACACGCAGCCGCCCCACAGGATGGTGTCTGCTCTCAGCTGGACTAAAGCCTCAGCCCGAAGGAACAGCCTGGCCTCCCGCCAGCACCACCGGCGGCTTCATGCACGTGCACGTGGACTGCATTTTGCTGTTGGAGGCAGACTTGACCGGCACCATTAATATCAAGTCCTTTTCTCTTTGGAAACCAGGTCAGCCTCTCTCCTGGACATTTCTCTCACCAAACACCATTTCCAAACCCAGGACGTACGCTGTGTGCAGGGCATTGCCCCCGAAGCCGACATGAGCTTCCAGAACCGCGTGTGACACGGAATGGCCGCATCATGGGAGAGACAGCGCCATTCTCTCACCGCCAGCACACCTCACACGAAAGACGCGGCATTGCACTGAGCCATCCGTGGCCTGTTTGCCGCTGCTCTCAAACTTTTCTTAGGACAGCAACCCCTCCTTCACCCAAAGACATGCTTAGAGAGAGGAAGGGGGAGAGAGAGAGGAAACATTGATCAGTTCCCTTCTGTACGTGCCCCAACCGGAAATCACACCCGCAACCCAGGCATGTGCCTTGACTGGGAATTGAACCTGCAACTTTTCAGTGCAGGGGGTGACGCTCAACCACCCAAGCCACTCCGACCGGCTGCCGTCCCCACTCTGAAGTGGGCTTTTTGTTGTAACAAGTCTGCTCCTTCAAACTGAAAAGCTTTTCACAGCAAAGGAAGCCATCAACAGAATGAAAAGACGGCGCTGAGAAGGAGACCTCTCTGAGTGATGTATTCAATAAGGGGCTAATAACCAAAATAGTTAAGGAACTTATGAAACTTAATACCAAAAAACCCCAAACCATCCAATTAAAAATGGGCATAGCCCATGGACACAGACAACAGTGTGGTGAAGGCCAGAGGAGGGAGGTGGGGCTGAGTGGAGATGGATAAAGAGGGGAGAAGTGGGGGACACCTGTAATAGTGCCAACAATATAAAAAAGTATACTGAATAAATAAATAAATCATAGGAATGGGAGAAGTCATACAGGGGCCAACAGGCACAGGAAAAGATGCTCAGTCACTGGTCCTCTGAGATGCAAATCAAAACCACACTGAGGTACCACCTCGCACCTGTCAGCACGGCTGCCATCGGCACATCCACAAACGACAAGTGCTGGCGAGGATGTGGGGACGGAGCCTGGCAGTGGGGTGCAAACTATTGTAGCCACGTGGGGAGCAGAATAGGGATTCCTCATACAGTTAAAAAGAGCTGCCACACAACCCATAATTCCTTCTGGGTAGTTACCTGAAAAAAACAAAAATGCTAATTCAAAACGATACATGCACGGAACGCTCATCACAGTATTAACTACATTGTCAAGATGTGGACGCAGAAGAGGTGCTCCTGAGCTGAGTGGGACAGACGATGGGGTAGATGGACTGAGAGGGTAGTAAGCTCCGTGAAATACATCAGACGGAGAAAGACAAATACCCTGTGATGTCACTTCTATGTGGGTCTAAAAACAAAACAAATGAATAAACAAAGCAAAACAGAAAGAG
>NW_005874225.1:0-16947 GCF_000147115.1 Myotis lucifugus | reverse complement strand
GGGTAGGGATAGAAATGCTTACCATGCCTGAATTCATCCCCACCCCCCCGCCCTGGTTCCTTTAATTATTATGGCATATTTAACGCATTGAGAGTTGTGATCATCGGTTCATTACTTTTCATTCCTTCCAGCCAGACTAGCCTTTAACCCATAATGTCGGCTGGTTTTTCTAGGTGTGTGTGTGTGTGGGGGGGGGGGCGGGCAGGAAAAAAAGGCTGATGACAGCCACCCCCCTACCCTCGCCATGCTTCCTCCCTTCTTCCCGGTGACCCCTGAAAAGGGGAGGAAAGTGGGGGGGGAGGGCCAAATGGTCTCCACTGGACAGCCCTTCTTTAGGGGAAGATAGCCAGTGTGTAGCGAACTTCCAGGAAAGGGGACCCCGTGGAGAAGAAAGGGGGCGAGGCCTTCGAAGGGCGAGTGAGTGCCTTGCATGTATGGACGCCAACTGTGTCTCTTTCAGCCCAGTCCGGCCTGAGTTTGCACGTGTGTTTCTCTTCTCCCCTAGAGACATACGTTACGCTTGTCATAATTGTGCTGCTGGAGAGTAATCGTATGCCTTCTGCTTTCGATGTAGAAAAACCTTCTGTTGTTACCAAAAGGATATGTGCGTATCCATCTCCCCACAGATGAGTTCCCGTTAGAAAGGGTGATGAGTCAGATGAGTATAATGCCTGTATTTCCGTGGTCCTCCTGAGGGAACTGGCTTCTTCTCTTCTCTATTGGCTAGCTTCCTGGCCCCATTCCCCAGCCGGGTTTGTCAAACCAATCGTACCGACTCCAGTCTCTGTTCTGCCTCTACCTCAGTTACTAGTTTTTTGGCTTCCAGTTCAAAAATTGGAAAGGGAGGAAAAGAGGAAGCCTGCGATATTGCAATAAATCAAGAATGGTTCCTGACTGTCCCAGGATTACCTCCCCACCGCCCCCTAAACAAAGCCTGGATGTCATTGTTACGTGACTAAATAGAGGGACTTCTAGGTCGTATCTGTCTGAGAGGAAGTTACAGAGTATTTTTAAAATCGCCATGATACTCATGAGCTTTCCTTTTAAAAGCATCTTTTCGCCCTCGCTGGTGTGGCTCAGTGGATAGAGCGTCAGCCTGTGGACTGAGGGTCCCGGGGTCTATTCCAGTCAAGGGCACATGTCCGGGTTTCCGGGCTCCATTCCCGGTGGGGGAGGGGGTGTGCAGGAGGCAGCTGATCGCTGTTTCTCTCTCATCGATGTTTCTAACTCTCTATCCCTTTCCCTTCCTCTCTGTAAAAAAATCAATAGAATATATATTTAAAAAATTACATGTGTAAGAATGCTTACAGTAGCACTGGTGGTAATACTTCTAAACTGAAAAACATTCCAAATATTCATCATGATTAAAATGGAAGAATAAATTGTGTTATAACGACACAGGGGAATAGTATACAGCAATGAAAAATAATCACCTACCATTTTACTCAGCCATATTGGTGGATTTCATAGACAAAGCCCAATATCAACAGTATGTGTCCACTTATCTGATGTATCAATAGAAGTCAGAATGAGACTTTGAGGGGAAGTATTGATAGGAGAGAGGTATGAATGGAGCCTTCAGGGAGGCTAGTCATGTTTTGTTTAAGGATCCGAGTGATGATTACAAGTGTATATACATACACAAAAATTAAACTATTTATTTGACTTTTCTTTACTTTATTATAGTTGTAATTAAATATTTGTTTTAAACAATAACCGCTTTAGAAAAACGATTATTGAAAAGCAATTTGATACTTTGGGACCTTAGAGTTAGAAGATATCTTCCAGGAGATGAGTAATGAACGATTTGACTGTGGTTGGATGAGAATGTGCCAGAACGTACACAGTTAGCACAGTTGTCTGTCCCTTTAAATGGAATTGTTGAAGGAAGGAAAAACGCTAGGCATACAATCCTTGAAAATGGTGCCGCCACAAAGAACGCCATTTGTCTTTAAAGACTTAAAAAAAAAAAATCACATATTGAAGCTTTTATTCCCTAAAAAATGAGCATCATAAATTAGATCACTGACAAGTCAATGTTTATTTCTCTTTTACTTCCAAACTCTAGGAGGTCTTTGGGAAATGCACCAGTTGCTTAGCCAATATGTCATTTCCAGAAATAGATTGGAGACTTGCGAGAAAGCTGGAACCGTGTTCCTCGGATGGCGAGGATCAAATGCAATTTTCACCCTCGTCGCTCTTCACAGTGCGAAAAGCACCGTGCTGTTCAGTGGCTAGAGCCAGGAACCAAGCCTGTGTCTATAGAAGAGCCAAAAAAGTCACATCGTGCTAATGGCTAAGGGGCAGGAGGAAAAGCAGATGGCTGAATAGGCCACAAACGGGATGACCATTCACGGAATAACCAAACGTTTACGATGCAGTCTCTATTCCATAAACTGATGCTAGGTGGTCCCTCATTCCCCGAATATTTCATTTCTTCCTTGTAACACTGGCCTTTTCAAAAATCAAAATCAATCACTGGTATTTTGTTGTGCTGTAACTACAAAGGAAGGGAACTTTTTTGGGGTTTTGTTTATTTTTCTTATTTTCCCTGAAACGCGTAACATGTAAGGCAGACTATTTAGACAGGGATTTCTATCTCAAATTTGCTTTGCAGCCAGCAACTTGAAAAATAAAAGTGTTCTCTCTATGGTTTATCTGCCTTGCACTGTGTCTGATCGCACGGAATATTGAGGAATAGGTGGGGAGTGAGGCCCAGTGTGTGACAGTCCTTGGCCGAAGTAGGCTCTTCATACTGAAGGTTAGGGGTGGAGCAGGGCTGGGGCTCAGACTGTGAACTTGATGAGTGTGTGACCTTGAACAGGGCAATTTAGCTAAAAAATGTGGAGTAAAAGGCACTCCAGCATTATTTTTTTTTTTGGAAGTGATTACAAAAATCCATACGATATAGCCCTTTATTCTTTTTTTTTAAAAAATATTTATTTATTTCAGAGAGAAAGGGAAAGGGAGAGAGAGATAGAAACATCAAGGATGAGAGAGAATCATTGACAGGCTGCCTTCTGCATGCCCCACACTGGGGATCAAGCCCACAACCCAGGCATGTGCCCCTGACGGGAATCGAACCTGGGACCCTCCAGTCCGCAGGCCGACGCTCTATCCACTGAGCCAAATCGGCCAGGGCAAGCCCTTTATTCTTATGTGCCAAGTAATGTTTTAGCAAAACATATTTGTCATAAAATACCAAGAATGCATGTAAAAATGGTCTCAGTAAGAGTCTTATTCATTTGGGGTTGCCAGGAACCTCATCATTTCATCTATATCATATCTTTTATTTGTAATAGTTGACATCAGTCATCAAAATATGCTGATGTCCCTATTCTATAGACACCTTTGATATTTAAATAATATCATGAAACATAGATGTTTTACTCACACTTTAATACTTCTAATCTTAGCCTGTGAATTCCCAGCTAAGAACGCTATGTTACGTTAACGGTGGAGATAGTGCAAATATCTATAAAACCAGATTTTTAGCAGGAATTCCGAAGAGAAAAATACAACCCGGTGAATGTGCATGCCCTTGGGCGGATGACACATAGTTTTTTGATTGGCAAGATGTTTGAAGTGATGAAGGGCCAAATTATATCTTGCATGTATGTCTTCTACATGACAAAACTGGCAAAATGCTGTGTCTAATGAATATAAAAGAGAAGGTTGTGTATTGTTTTAAATTCCAGGAATTTCAACATCTCTGTGTGTTTTCACTGTGCTCACAGAGTGGAAAGAGATGGGTAGTTGTGATAGTTCGTTTTAATTAGAAAAACATTTTATTTTAAGAGCTTAGTGGTATTTATGTTCAACTTTTTATTCCATGTTACTGTAATACTTTAAAAAGTATGAAATTTGGAAGTGCAACCTATTAGAATAATATTTTTATGAAAATATAACCTAATGTCATTTTTTTCTTCCTCAGTTTACTGATGATCATGTTATACTTTTTATCGGTTTTGTTTTGTTTTGTTTTGCTTTGTCAGAACCATCCTAACTGCTTCAGTGTAAGCTAAGAAAGGAGAAGTTGATATCAGTAAGGAATTGCGTTTCTAATTCTTTTACACTTGTCCCTTTAAATGAAAATGAGAGGCCCGGTGCACGGCTTTGTGCACTGGTGGGACATCTCGGCCTGGCCTCTGCCCTCTCGCAATCCGGGACCCCTCGGGGGATGTCACACTGCTAGTTTCAGCCCCATCCCCTCAGGCCAGGCCGAGGGACCCCACTGGTGCACAAATCCATGCACCAGGCCTCTGCATATAAGATCTTTGGTTAATCTTTTCCCACTCTCCCCCCTTCCCTCTGAGATTTATCAGTCTGTTCCATGTTTCCATGCCTGGGTGTTGAGCATCTGCCCCCTGGTGGTCAAGTGCGTGTCATAGCTACTGGTTGAATGGTCGGATGGTCGCTTAGGCTATTATATATATAGATATTAAAAAGCCCAATATTATTTCGTGTTTCTCTGTCAGTGGATTCTTCTGGTGTATTGGGTGCTCTGTTATGTCAAGGATGCTGCACCATGTGTATGTGTGTGTAAGGGGAGTGTGGCCAACGGGGCCTAGAGCAGGGGAACAGGTGAGCTTTGGAGTCAGGCAGAGGTGAGTGGAAATCCCAGCCTTGCCCATGTTGTCATGGCTTTCATTCATTTCCCATTCTTAGCCTTGCTTCCTTCTCTGTCAACAGATACACGCTAGTTAATATTTTGGCAGATGTGATTTGAGTACATTACATACACCAAGCTAAGAGGCTGTTTCATTACTCTATTCAACTTGAATTTATTTAGAACAAGCCTGTGGCTTTGCTTTGCTTTTTAAACATATTTTTATTGATTTCAGAGAGGAAGGGAGAGGGAGATAGAACATCAGTGATGAGAGAGGTCCATTGATTGGCTGCCTCCTGTACACCCCCCCGCTGAGGAATATTCTACAGATAGGGGAATTGAGAGCCATTAAAGAACTAGTCTAAAGTTACCTAGCTGCTCCTTTAGGCAAAGACATGGGCTGAAATACAGATTTCTTACCTCCACACAGGTCAAATCATTGACGTCTAGCTTCTTAATCTGTGGGGGATGCCAGCTATCTCCCCAATCAGCAAACTACCTGTTTTGTGTCCCAGATTGTGCTGAGTCTGCCCAAGTAGACAGGCTTGTCTGGTGCCAACCAGATAGTCTGGAGATATCCCTCCTGGGTATGGTCAGTGTCAATGTCTTCTCTGGTCTGCAGGGCCTTGGAATGCGGTTGGATGCCTGTGAGGCGGGCCACCCTGCCCCGAGGCTTAGTGCTAATTGCAAGAGGAGAAGGTGGTAGAGTAAATAAGGCTGCAGGCCTCTTTTCTTGTGTGGGTTGACTTCAAAACCCACCCAAACCCTGATAACCTCTTGCTCTGCAAAATCTCATACAGGCATTCCTTACTTTGGAGTGTAGACTCGTTCGGATTTAAGATGTTTGCTGTTTGCACGAACTGGTATCAGGCAGTACCAAGAAAGGTCTTGGTTCCTGATTCTCACTGGGTCAAAAAAAATCTAGAGATGACCCCATCTTTCCAAAGGAGAACTATTTGAACCCAAATCAAAGTTGTGGGATGGCCCACAGGATGTGTGTCTCAAGAGATCTTAGAGAACCAGCACTTAGTGTGTTTGCTACACGATGGGGAGTAATCATTGTGTGGGTTGTTCTCTCTTCATTCTAGAATTTGCCAAACTTTATTTGGTTTATTCCTTATCACTTTCTGTCATTGCTTATCTTCCTCTTGTTGGAATAAGCTCAGGTGCTTTTATAGCCTGATCCATAATAATAATAAAAGCATAATATGCTAATTAGACCGGACAGCTGAACGACCTTCTGGACGACCTTCCGGACGAAGCCAGGGCTGCGAGGGCCGAGCCCCTTGCACGAATTTCGTGCGTCAGGCCTCTAGTAAAATATAACTGCTAGTCATTGGATCACTAACACCAACACCTTGCATTTGCAAGATGTTTTATACTTAAAAAAATTTTTCTCATTACATATTCTGTTGTCTTAAGTTATGGGAATGTCACATATGGACTATTAAGTATATTCTACAGATAGGGGGATTGAGGTCTATTAGTTAAAGAACTTGTCCAAAGTTACCTAGCTGCTCATTTAGGCAAAGACATGGGCTGAACTACAGCTCTCTTACCTCCACACAGGTCAAATCATTGGCAGTTCGGAGTCTGGGAGTTCTACCCTGTCTGCCTCCCCTTCCATTCTTAAACCTCTTGTTTAGTTTGGGCTTCTTATTTCATATTTGCTCGTGCTCTCCTGTTACGTTCTCATTAGAGTGCTCTTGGCTGCTCTTTTCATCTGTTGCTCCTCGATTGTACTGTACTCCACTGGATATCCTGCTCTGTGCTCGAATATCTGTGTACGAAACAGCAATTTTTACATCCTCTCCTTCTGCTTCAGAATTCACTGGTCCCTAATCTCTATAGCTGACTCTTCTTATCTTACCCTACTCCTTGGATCTGGCCATGTACCCCTCTAATCTAAGATTCAGTTTCCAGCAAGGATGTGTGTGTGCCAAGCCCTTTTGGAGGAGAGCAGTGCGTGCTTCATGACTGGGCGGGGATTAGGAAACAAAACCCTTGGTGTGGTTCCGCATTTAGACCAGGAGAAGATTCCTCAGTGTCTTTCTGTAGTGCATGATTCTACCAGATCGTAAGAAACTGCAAGAAACTTCCAAGTTTTTGGTTTATTGGGGTGTCATAGGTATGATTTTATTTTCTTCCAGGGCCTAGTATGGCACCTGTTCAAAGCAGATGCGTGATTGGCCATGTAGGATGCCAGGGGAGATAATGAGAAATTGTTTGCAACCACTGGAAAAGGACTTTGAACCGATAATGGTCTTAATTTCTTAGGAAATTACGTGAGAGGAAGGAAAAAGAATTAATTATCTTGTAGGATTAAACTCAGTAATGAAAAGTTGACAGGTATTTCATTCTTGAGCAAACATTTAAAAATGCTTTCCTAAGTGTCTTTTATAGCTATTTCTAGAGGCCCAGTGCACGGATTCGTGCACCAGTGGGCTCCCTCGGCCTGGCCTGTGCCCTCTTGCATCCGGGACCCCTTGGGGATGTCAGACTGCCAGTTTTGGCCCCATCCCTGCAGGCCAGGCTGAGGGACCCCACCAGTGCATGAATCCCTGCGCTGGGCTCTAGTATGCATATAAGATCTTTGGTTAATCTCTTTCCGACTTCTCCCCTCCCCCCTTCCCTCTGAGAGTCATCAGTCTGTTCCATGTTTCCATGCCTGTGTGTTGAGCATCTGCCTCCTGGTGGTCAGTGTGCATCATAGCTACTGGTCGAGCGGTTGAGCGGTTGCTTAGGCTTTTATATATATAGATTATTGCAATGAAGACACTATTCGCTAGGTCTATTCCTAAGAGTGTCAAGCGCATTATCCTTCTGAATATCCACTACAGACTTTGAAGTTGATGCTGTCATTTTTTTTTTTTTTTAGATGAGAGAACTGAGGTTTTAGGGTGTTGGAGTAGCTTTTCCAGAAGCCCCCATCCAGGCCTCGGAATCAGAACCTGCATTAAAAAAAGATCCCAGATGACCGAAGTGCCTAGTAAAGTTGGAGAAACACTGCTTTATTTTTACAGAGTTCTTGTTCATAATCCCTACACAGCCCTGCCTCTCAGGGGAGTATACGATAAACGCTTTGTTAAGAAGATTAGCTGACTCTGATGTGAATTCAGGTCATTGAAAATAGACTTTTTTCTTGGTTATATGTCCTAATTTTGTAGATTTCAAATTCGTTATTTCTGCATTTTCCGTTTTTTCAGCTGAGGGTTCTGAGATCATCTTGGGTTTTTTTTATTTATTTAATCTTTGTCGTTGAAAGTATTACATCGGTCCTCCTTTTCCCCCCTTAACCTCTTCCAGCCCACTCCTGTCTGCCCCCCGCTCAGCCCCTCACCACCCCATTGTCTGTGTCCATGGGTTATGCATATGTGCAGACAAGTTCATTGGTTGATCTCTTCCCACCCACCCTCCCCTGCCTTCCCTCCGAGGTTCAACAGTCTGTTCATGCTTCTATGACTCTGCGTCTATGAAGGACCACTTTTTAAATCTCAGGCTGCAAATGATCAAATGTGAAATGGTTATTTTTACAGAGACCCAACTGATTTCCTAAACTATGACAAATCTTACTTGTTGACTTACCCAGGTTTTAAGACTGGTAAAGCGCCTGCCATTGAGGGCAATGGGAACACTCGGGAAGGGGTGGTGTGTGGAAATGGTGGATTTTGAAGTTTTATAATATACAACCCCAGAGCTCTTTCTAAACCATTTTTGAATGCTTTATATAATGACGTGATTTGTTCCTCGTTTAGGATTAAACAACATGTTATTAAGCTTATCGTTGGCGTTCACATGGACATTTCCCCCTTTTCTTTCTTGAGCAGGTTGTCAAGTTATTAAGCAACAAAAGATCGCAAGCGGTTGGAATATTAATGTCTAGCCTCCACTTGGATATGAAAGACATACAACATGGTAAGTCTAAACATAAAAATTCAGCTTTTGAATACTACTATGTGGGCTGAAGAGCATGCTGTTTGGTGGTAAAATGATTTCAGACTTAGAGGTGCCCTGTACATTGAGGTTGGTATGTTTCCCCTGCGTGCTCCCAAACTTCCTCTCATGCTTGTTGCTGGAACATTTACTATTCATGGGACTTTTCTGTTGTTTCTGTCTCATGATTCCCATGAGACATGTCTAGTCTGCATTAATAAATATACATTTATTTATTTATTTTAACATTTTTTTTTTATTGATTTCAGAGAGGAAGGGAGAGGAAGAGAGAGATAGAAACATCAGTGATGAGAGAGAATCATGGATTGGCTGCCTCCTGCATGCCCCCGAGTGGGGATGGAGCCTGCAACCCCGGCATGTGCCCTGACTGGGAATGGGACCTCAACCTCCTGGTTCATAGGTCAACGCTCAACCACTGAGCCACACCGCCTGGGCAATAAATATTTAAATTTTAATTCATTAGAAGTACTAGCCTCACTGTCCTCTTTAACTAGATTATATCTGAGGTGTTGCTTCTAGATGCCATCGTCAAATAGTGACTGATAAGCAGTGGTGAGAGGTGGGGACAGTGGGCGTGTCTCAGCCTTTGAAAATACCTGGAGAAGATGGTCCACAGGGGAGAACAATAGGTTGAGACTCGAGTCTCAGGTATTGGATGAAGTAACCTACAGAAGAGGAAGTAAACCTAGGATTTTCTGATAGATCCATTTCAACCACTGTAAGAATTACAAGGAAGCTGATATATATATATATAGTTTTTTTATTGATTTCAGAGAGGAAGGGAGAGATGGAAACATCCACCATGAGAGAGAATCACTCATTGGCTGCCTACCAGGAAGCTGGTTTGGATTGTTGTTGTTTTAGGACTGTTCTGATGATTAGAGATGTTGCACAGAAGCCTGGATTGCCATATGAAGGGATAAAATGAAAACTCAAAACTGATCATTTATCTCCGATGTCTTACAAACACTGGATGGGTGATGGGGTGTGTGCTTCCGGTCCTCCCGTTCCCAGACCATGAGATGCTCAAAGAATCACTGAAGCAGATCACGATGGATAACATTTTAGGATGGAGAACTGGTCTCTCTCCTTTCAGTTATGTGGGACGACGTATGGGTCCACCACTGGGCTCTTCTAGGCATCGACAGATTGAATTATCTTTTCTAATAACCATCAAAGATAGTTTCAAAGGATTCTTGCCTACTTATATTATTGTTCGTGGTCAAGACACATGGAAACAGTAATATCAGGACCGCTTGTTATTTCTTTTATGTTGTTGTTTTAATTTATGTCTTTAACCAGGCTCCTACAACATTATTTACATTTGGAATCAGGGTGATTCTTAACATTTTCTAAGTGACTTTAGTGCCAATATTTTAATAATTGAATTCTACCCTCCAGTGCACCGGTATTCCTATGCCTTATCCTTCGATCACATCGGTGCCGAGAGATATTGCCCAAAGGTGAACAGAGGAATTACATTTATATTCAGAATGTCCCTTAAGCTGCCCAGAGCCTTAGACTAGATTTAAAGCAGATTGAATTGTTCAATGGAATGCCAGTTTACCTATTAAAGAAATGTGGTTTCCAGTACAACACAGACCTTATAAATCATGGAAACGTTGAACCAGCTTCCTAGCCTGCCACTCTATGAGTGCGGATTGTCTTTGTTTGGCTGAAACGATTGTGTGGAAGAATTCATAAATAGCACCAGTTTGGCAGGCCCCGTCAATTGATGAGTAACTCTTAATCACGATTTCAGTTTTATTAAACTGTTTTGATGGCGAGGAGACTTCCTCGAGCCGGAGCATTGGGGGTGGTAGTCACAGAGCAGTACGCCAAGTCTGGCGCCAAGAAGTACTTGGCGTTTCAAAAGCTGGCAGATGGAGCCCAGTTAAGTCATAGAAGGAAATCTGAAAATAATGACACGGTCCTTCCCTTCAGTCAAATATTCAAGCCGGGCTGAGTTAATAATGAGAACCTTATGAACAAGAGGAGCCCGCCTCCCATCTGTGTCTGTGGTAAAGCCAGCGAGAGTTCATTGAAAAATTTGCTAGCTTAACATGCAACGCTAACAATAACATAGCATGGATGTCAGTAGTTTAAAGGTCACACTGCATTATGCATAAACTTTATCCTATTAGGATATAAAGTGATTGCTTGAGTCACTTTGAAATCCTGCACACGTTTTCTAAAAAAAAAAAAATGAAAAAAAATGGTTGCCTTAAAAGCTTGAAGAAGCAAACAGTGTGCATTCAAGGGACACCGCCTTGTTCTGCCTCAGTGTGTTGTCTGGAACTGTGGTTGACGTGCGCGAATCACCTGTGGCCTCCAGAATAGACTGAACTTGACTTCGATCAGGATATGCGCCCGGAGAGAAGTAGCCACAGAATTTAGCCAGGCCTCCAACGTCATCTTACAGAAGAGCAAATCAAGACCTTGTTTTTGGTGGTCGGGTGTCTTTGTCAAGGTCACGCAGCTCTTCGGTGGAACAGACCGGATGTGCACCCGGCCCCTTGACCAACCCGTCCTGTTCTTTGCACTCAGATGAGCCACTTCTCCAAGGTTGTGCTTTTGCTACAGCATCGGTTTCTCTAAAACAAGGCAAGTGGAGTGCTGTTCAAAGGAGTTAGTTACTCTTTTTCTCTTCTTCTCCGTTAAAACTCTAGAAAAGCTTAGAGTCGAATTGACTTTGTGATGCTTGTGTGTGAAAGTGCCCTGTTAGAGTCACTAGCATGGAAGGCGTGGTTATAGGAGCAGATCTTAGAAGTTGAGCCTGGCTACATCTTGGACTACGCTTTATCCACAAGGAGAGCGATTTGTGTTGGAAACTTGCAAGGCCAAGGTCTCCCAGCCCTGTGGTCTCTTCATCACTGTCTCTGCGCGGTGGGCGTCAGCCTCATTCCACGGTCATCCCTGTTGGCTCTGAGCGGCACGTGATGGGCGCGGTGAGGAGATTGGCTTTGTTGGTGAAATGAATCCTGGGGACAGACATGGGTAGAATCTAAGTTCAGACATGGACAGATGCTTGTATGTATGGCTTTGACGTTATTTTCCTGATCATGAAAACCAGTTTCTAGCTATGAGTGTAAAGTGGAAGAATACTTCTTTAAAAATTAACCTATATGCCGAAACCGGTTTGGCTCAGTGGATAGAGCGTCAGCCTGTGGACTGAAAGGTCCCAGGTTCGATTCCGGTCAAGGGCATGTACCTGGGTTGCGGGCACATCCCCAGTAGGAGATGTGCAGGAGGCAGCTGATCGATGTTTCTCTCTCATCGATGTTTCTAACTCTCTATCCCTCTCCCTTCCTCTCTGTAAAAAATCAATAAAATATATTAAAAAAAATTAACCTATAAATACCCTTTCTGAACTATAGGAGCATTGGGGGTTGCTATGGCAACTCTTTCCCCAGGTATTGATGTTTCTATCTTCCTCTCCCTCTCCCTCTCCCTTTCTCTCTGAAATCAATAAAAATATATTTTTTAAAATGACATCAGAGAAACCCTAATGTTTGCAACTCCCCCCCCGGATTTAACTGCCCCTTCATTCCTCTGGACAATGAAACGTTAAACTAATCTTTGCATGCACGTATACATCACAAGGGAAAAGAGAGAACCCTTCACTAACCGAACAAACGACCAAGTCTGACTTACACGCATCACACAGTGCATTGCATTTTTTTTTGCACATATTAGCCACATGTTGAGTTCAGTAAACCGCAGAATTATTCCAAGGGGATCACGCTGATTATCACGGCTGCTTGTTAGCTTTGTCAGATGTTGAAGTGTTTTGGAAAAGTAGTCCCGAGGCATGGACTGGTAGTCAGTCATCTCTGTCATAGGACGAAAGAATTAACCGCCACGGGTCCAGTTTCGGCGTGTGAGTGCTGATCTTCTTAGCCGTACGTTGTCAGTTCACCACGGCGTGTTCTTTATTTCTTGATGCATTTTTAACGTCCAGGGACTGCACTGCTCGGCCCCTTCCCCTGCTTCAGCATGATCGCCGATATGTAAATGCTGAGGCAGTGGTTCTCAACCTTCCTGACGCCGCGACCCTTTCATACAGTTCCTCATGTTGTGGTGACCCCCAACCATAAAATCATTTTCGTTGCTACTTCATCACTGTCATGTTGCTACTGTTATGCATCGTCATGTAAATATCTGCTATGCAGGATGTATTTTCATTGTTACAAATTGAACATAATGAAAGCATAGTGATGAATCACACAAACAATATGTAATTCTATGTGTGTTTTCCGATGGTCTTAGGCGACCCCTGTGAAAGGGTCGTTCGACCCCCAAAGGGGTCGAGACCCACAGGTTGAGAACCGCTGTGCTAAGGTGTAATATGCTAAGGAAGCTACTTAACTGCTTGTTTAGATGAAGTACTTTCAATAGGGAATTAAAAAAAACACACACCACCCAACCATAATTATAATCATCATGTTTGTAAAGTCAGGCTTTCTGTGTTGGCTTTCCTTCCAAGTCAGACATGTTTGTATAGAATGACTCCCCCCCCCAAAAAAGTAGGATTATTATCTGGATGCAGGTCACTTTGGCATCAGACATGTGCAGATTCTGTACGGATGCAGCCACAGACATGCTGGCATGAGCAGTGACATTGAGCACGGCTGCCCTTCTAGAATATGTGTTAGGAAACAGTGGCGGATGGGACCCCCCGAGCCAGGGCCCTACTTCCAGGGAGACTCGCCGAGCGTTTTTACAAGAGCGTCAGTGTTTACCTAAGCAAGAAGGTGAAGTCTCCTTTGCCCAATAAAGGACATTGCGCAGGGCTGGTTTATGGAAAGCACGCAGCAGACAGCGGACATTTTATACAAAGTACAGTGCGTTGTTTGAAACTCATTGCCCATCTATACACTCCGCGTAACATAAACACTCCCTGGGAATGTGCCAGCCTTTCTCTCTGCCCCCTTTGTTCCACACCCTAGATTTTTGTCACCTGCCAAAGTCAAGTAACCCTTATCTAAACAGTGGAGATAAGCCCCGAGTTCTACCCGTTCGGTCAAATCAACAAAGCTCTCCCAAACCAGAAATGAAATACAATATCGCTAGATTAAACAGTCTACCATGGCAATCATGTTTGCATGGAAAGATTTTATTCCGCAAGGATCCCAGTCTTGGGCTCCATCCCCCCCACCCGCCCGCCTAGACAAGGAGGCGACGTACCCACTCAAAATGCATTTGTTCTCTCACAGTTGAACTCGTGCAGCTCTTATAAACAAGACCCCTAGGTGTACGAAGCCTACTGACTTCATCAGTAACGGATGTCCCTACCCTTGTATAAGCAAGTATGCTTGAGAGGTACCAGTGGCGGACTGGGATGAGATTAATTTTGTTTCCACCGTGAAAGCCTTGCTTTATAGAAATCCTGGTATTTGAGGACAGTGGGCGATGGAAATCCTGCGGAGGAGATGGAGGCGTTTTACTGCTTTTGGTTGTGGTGGTTCTGATTTTTGGTCTCTGTGTCGGAGGCTTTGTGCAGAAGGCTTGATCCTTGGCCGTCCTGGCCCAGAAGTGGGAGAGGCAGAAGCTGGTGAGAAGCCAGGAGTCCCTGTCCCCGCCCCCACTCCATTGAGCTCTTTGACTTTGGGTTCAGTGGAGTATTATCTGGGTTCATTATTTGTTGGGCAGCCAACGAAGTCTTTATCTTTTGTTCTTGCCTCATGGGTGACTCGATTTTCCAGCTTCTGGCCTAGGGTAGTAGCGGTCTGTCTGGCCATGTGCTAGGCCCCAGGTTGGGGAAGAGGGCTGGCTGGAGGTGGGGGTTCTCTGGTCAACACGCAGTCCTCAGGGGGTCCCCATGTTTTTTTTAAATATATACTGACTGGCCAGATGATTATGACCACCCCATCAGTACAATGAAGTGAATTAGTTATGCAAATAATAATAATAATAAAACCTTGAGAGTATTTGCTTAGGAAGTTTTCAATATTCAGTATTTTTGGAAATGTCAATGAAGTACTGATGGGGTGGTCATAATCATCTGGCCGGTCATAATAATCTGGCCACTCAGTGTATGTTTTTATTGACTTCAGAGAAGAAGGGAGAGGGAGAGAGAGATAAAAACATCAATGGTGAGAGAGAATCATGGATCGGCTGCCTCTTGCACGCCCCACATTGGGGATCGAGCCCACAACCTGGGCATGTGCCCTGATTAGGAATCGAACCGTGACCTCCTGGTTCATAGGTCGACTCTCAACCACTGAGCCACGCCGGCCAGGCGGTCCCCATGTTTTCAGTGCAGTGTTCTGGCCAACAACGGGGCTTGATGTTTCTTTGTCCAGAGACTCTGTTTTAATTTCTCAAGAAAAGAAACCAGACAGAGCTGAGGAGGGCATTTTGGGAATGGAGAGGTACTGACTGCTGGCACCCCCCCGCACCCCCTACCAGCACTGCCAGGCCTTGCCTTCCGGGTTGGTTCTGGGTGTTCCCACCGACAGCTGCGGATTCGTCATTTTAGGGCAGCGGAACCAGGTCCAACTAGCTGCCCTGCTTTGTGGCTGTCATCACCTCTTTTCTCTTTCAGTCCTTACGACTTCCGTTCTGCAAAAAAATCTCTTCACTGTAGAGCTCTGGTGGAACTTGAGGAAAGAGCAGGACGGGATGCGTGCATGTGGTCGGGCATCTTCACCGAAGATGCTTCCCATCAAAATGCACACATCGCAGTTCAAAGTAGATGCAGCCACTTGAAAGGCAGGGGATGCTACCAGGATGTGGTCCATCTGTGGGTCACTCTGCTTCGAGGATGGGCTCCCACCTGCTGATTCCCTTCCCTGTGTCTCCCGCTTGCACCAGCTCTACTTTGCATCCACTTGTAATTATTTGTTGATGTCTTTCTTCCTCACCTATTGTGACCTGCTCTAGACAGGAGGGCATAAGCTCCATACCCAGAAGGTGTTTTATAATCTATTTAGGAAGGAGAGAAATATTGTCAGAGAAATTGAGTAGCAATTCATGGCTGTTTGTTCCATGGACGTCCCCCCCAAAAGGTGCAATAGTCATGAACTGGACCCATATCCTTTCCCCGACTTGAACGTATCCTGACAGGCTGCTTTCAGTTCCTTAAAGAGAGCTCTCAGACAACGTTCATTCCCGGAGGCTGGGATGTGATGACAAGCCTGGAAGTGCAGGGAATGAGAGAGGCTTCTGATCTCTGCTCCTTCACATGAGTTTCTGCTCACACAAAGGCCTTCGCTTCTCAGCGATTTGCAAGGCTCACTTCATCTTTGCTTCCCCTGTGGCTTCTGAATCCCACGTGGGGCCAGGATGGTTTCTCTCAGCCTCCGCACTCTCCCCCACCCTGCCGACGAGGAGAGGGCATGAACTGGAGCTACGGGCTCATTTGCACTCATTTGGTGTTTAAGCGTCTGCGGACGCGGTTCCCTTCCCATGGACCCCAACCAAAATGAGTGTGGATGAGTTCACTGCGGGTGCTGGTTTAGCTTCCCACGTTGCTATTGGTACAACTGAAACGCTCCTCGTTCCTTTTGCCAAGAATGTTTTCAACGTAGGGTGTCTAAAATCTCTCAAACAAGATACTGATTTGGAGAGATATTAGTAAGATTTTTAAAATATATTTTATTGACTGCAGAGAGGAAGGGAGAGGGAGCGAGAGATAGAAACATCAATGATGAGCGAGAATCATGGATTGGCTGCCTCCTGCACGCCCCACAGGTGGTGGAGACGGTTAGATATCGGGGCCCACTGTGTACCATGGCCCTCCAGTGCTGGTTGCCAGGTGATGATGTGACATTACATATTATTATCTTGTGTTTTATGGTTTGAACCATGAAGTTAGCTAGAGTGAAGGTAGCAAACACGCAGAAAATAAGAGTTGTTATTGTTATTATTATTATGGCCCCTTCAACTTTCATATATGAAAAATATCTTACTGCCCAGCTGGCGTGGCTCAATGGTTGAGCGTCAACCTATGAACCAGGAGGTCACGGTTCGATCCCCGGTCAGGGCACATGCACGGGTTTCGGGCTTGATCCCCAGTGGGGGTGGAGGGGTGTACAGGAGGCAGTCATTCAATTATTCTCTCTCATCATTGATGTTTTCTATCTCTCTTTCTTAATCTCTGAAAATCAATAAAAATTATATATTTTTAAAAAAAAACACTATCCCTGTATTTCTGGGTGATGGAAGATCGGGGCTATTGGGAGAACACTAACCAGCAGAGACAGTGGGCGAGGGAAGTGGGATATAGATGTCAGACGTGTCCCCTGGCTCTTGAACGTGGGTGTAAATGGCATTGGGTATAAACAAATGGTTCCAAACATGGGACATTACGCGCGCGTGGGGCGGGAGGGGGCGTGTAATGAATAACATGTAGCGGGGCAGATTATTATTAAAAAAAACAA
>NW_005874224.1:11231-17049 GCF_000147115.1 Myotis lucifugus | reverse complement strand
AAGCTCCTTTTTGTTTACCTAAAGACAAATTTGTTAAGAAATTTTAGAAATAAAAAAGTAGAATTTTGAATAACATTTTAATAACTGGTAAAACACTTATAATTAAGAAATAATGTTTAAATATAAGATGAACACCATATTATTCAATGAATTCATGTAAATGGAGATTCTTGGGATAAGTGAGTTAGCATTTATGAAGAGTGACTACAGTATTATTAATGTCAATATCCTAAATGAATATAGCCTTGCTTATAGAGGACTAGTTACCTGGTAAGCTTAAAACAAAAAATACAGATCACAGAAATATTCGTTTCAATAACTAGATATTCTTAAATTTATCATTTCTGAGAGCATGTATGTGTATATTTTTTATCTATCATTTTAAGAACAATTTCTAGGCAATTTAAAGAATAGAATGATTAAAAAAGATTTGGACAATGTACTGTTAAGCTCCATTAGACTATATTGTATTATAATTACTATTTAAATATGTAGTTTATTTAATGAGACTTCATAATACATACACTACCTGAAATAACATGTCCCACAATAAGGCAAACATTTGCTTTAAACACATGGCCACTAGTCTGTGCTGTTGTATAAGAAATATTTATTTTCATTAAATTATTTCTAAAAGGAGCTAGCTCCCTTTTTGTGTGTGTGTGTTAAGAAACAATTGTATCATATCTCAGGTCATAGTTGTAATTTTCTGTAACATATCATATGACAAGTCAATATTGGGGAAATATTTAATTAAAATTGTATAAGGCAGTGGTTCCCTCTCTTTTTCTAAATTCAAGGACTTAATATTTTAAGTATTAATCTATTGATAATTGATGAAATATGAAGTATATTAAGCTATGAAATAACAGCTTCCTTTATTTTGATGTGTTATACAAAAGTGTTCTAGCAGCTGGATTTTGCTAATGATCAATAATTTGTCTGCACATATCATAAACCATCACAAATAGCTTTGTAGATGGCCTCATTAGAGATTTTAGATAAATATGCTAAAGTACATACATTAGTGATATTTTTATATTGTATTGTTTTATGTAATTGTTTTCTCAGTTACCCATAATGTTTTTAGTCTTGCTTGTCAAAACACAATTATATCTTTGCCTTTTATCTTCAACATGTTTCTTATACTTCACTGAGAAATTTGAGGAACTGTTACATTATAGCCCAGCACTCAAAACTGTTTCAGAATTTGGAGAAAATGACATTTCAAAATAAAAGCAATATTGTAAACTCTGTGTACCTTTACTAAATGCTGTTTCAAAGTGCCCTAAATTGATTTCTTTAAGTACATGACCTTGAAAATCAGAATGAGAAAGGTCAAAGTGTATCAAAAGTTGTCGAAAAATGCTTCAATGTTCCTCCGAAAACAAAGTAGATCTAAATATAGAGGTTATCTGTTTGTAACAGTACAATGGTTTGTACCAGAGAAAAAATGTACTTAATCGAATATGCACCATTTATCTGAAAAGATATGATGGATTACTACATGTAGAGAACAATTAATATTCCCCACTCAATTAGTGAAGATGAATAAGTAAATGCTGTTATTATGGATAATATTTCTATATTGAAAGCAAGATAATTTAACTAAACTCCCACCTTGTTTAAAAGTGGAAATACCACAAAAACTGCAATAGTCTCAAAACACCCCTACAACTGGCATATAAAAGATGGAAGAGACTTTGCGTTGGGCGGTGAGTGCATGATGCAGTGTGCTGATGATGTTTTCTTGAGTTGTACACTTGAAACCAGTATGGTCTTGTGAACCAATTTCACCCCCAATAAATTAAAAAAAGAGAAAAATCTGTTTGCATGCTCAATGAAAAACCAACTAGAATATCTTATAGTTAATAAACTGATCAAATATACATGAAAATTTGTAACTCAATATTAAATGCCATGGACATTTTGTTGCCATGGATGTTTTACCACTCAAACAGAATTTGCTATGATGTATAAGAAATAACACTTATTGTTTAGGCAGAATAATGTGTTTAAGGAAATAATTTTATGACAGCAGCAGTTTGAATATAGCCGCCTATAACACATGTAAGTTAAATATATTATTTTGTGAACATAAAATTAGAATGTCTGAAGACTACAAACATGAAAGAGTGGCAATCATGTGTGAATCCTTTATCCAATTTTTGTTGTTAATCCTCACCCAAGGATACTTTTTCCATTGATTTTTAGAGAGAGTAGAAGGGAGGGAGCAAAAGGGAGGGGGGTAGAGAGAGAGAGAGAAAGAGAGAGAGAGAATTTGGCTTTCTCTTGTACTCAACCCGACAGGGGGTGGGGATTGAACCTGCAACCCAGGTACATGACCTTGACTAGGAATAGAACCCAAGGCCTTTCTGTGGGTGGGCTGACACTCTAACCACTGAGCACACTGGCTAGGGCCATGCTCCAAATTTTTAATAAGTATGTGGCCCTGGGCTAATGTTCTAGACTCTCTGTATCTCAGGTTCCTCCTCTATAAAATACGATGATGATAATAAGAGTAACCACTTTACACTGTTCCTATGAAACGTATCTGTATAACTAGAGGCCCGATGCACAAAATTGGTGCAAGGGCCTTGGCCCCGGCCCCGCCCACTGTCCCCGCAGCCGGAAGCCTCTGCCGCCTCTGCAGCGTCTTCTACCTGTCACTACCGCAGCCTCGGCCCCCACCCACTGTGGCTTTGTCCGGAAGGAAGGATGTCCAGAAGGATGTCTGGTCTAATTAGCATATTACCCTTTTATTATTATAGATATGATTATGCCAGTAAACATTTAGCATACCAAACAATTACTTTACATGGAGTGGCTGCTGGGTATGCATTACTATTGTTAATTTCATGTAATAGTTTGAGGAAATGAAATTCCTCAGAGAAAATCGGGTTTTATAAAATGCAGCCCAAGAAAACATCCTCCTATGTTTGCAAGTTAGCATCTCTGGACTTTTGTCTTAACACTGCGCACATACATTTTTTTCCCCCACTATTGAGGTCCCCACATTTACACCACTGCCAAAATCTTGTTTTGGCCATAAGTATGAAAACATTGAAATTTCATTTTTCACATGGCATACGGCTTTAATGTAAAGTAGGGTAACACTGGACAATTGAGTTTTATTCAACACTGTCAACATGTGTATTCTAATCTGAGTACTTGATCAGTTGTGTGACCATGGGCCATTCATTTACCTGTACTCAGTTGTTTCATTTATCAGAGATTACTGTCAACTTCTCTAAATTATTGCAAGCATGGTTAAACGAACTAATACAAGTAAGAAGCCTCGCACAGATATGTAGCTCCTTCTCACTACCTACTTTATCCTATTTATTTTTGTGTTTTCCCAGCAAAATTGCCCAATAATCCTCATTTCTGATAGTTCCCATTACAACCAAGTAAACTTCCTAGTTTCCTAACACAATCATTAGCTGCCTCCAGGTTGTGTGGGAGCTCTGCGAAATTGATCTATCTCTTGCTACAGTTAGGAAATATATTAAAAGGTTCTTTGGTGAGACAGATGTTTGCCACGCTGCTGTGTTTTCTACATGCTCCTGGCTGCTACCTTCCTGACCTTCTTCTTTGTTGTACTGTTTTCCTTACCTCAGACCTCATCTCTTCATGATCTTGTCCTGACCTGCTGCCCTCGGCTTCTTAAATTATTACAACCTCCATTTCATCTGGTCAACAAGCACTCAGGATCCTCTGGGCTTCAGTACTCAGCTCTGCTGAACTGATTCCTTATCTACTTTACATTCATGGCCTCATGGGGGCCTTTGATTTTTATCTACATTCTGGATTCAGGCTTCTCCTGCCATCTTTGACCTGTGCTGCTGCCTGACCCCTGCCATTTGGAATTACTCCAGCTGTCTTCTCGTCTTTGCACCCGCTGCTGTATTTTGGCTTCCAGTTTTATTGCATATCTTGAATCCTCACTCTATCATTGATTGATTCTTATTTTTTATACTCTTAATTTCATTGAGACTCATGACTTATAGCCACACTGGAAATGGGTGTGTATTTGGGAAGCTTATTATAAGAAGGTGGAATCTAGGACTGATTAGCATTTGCAAAAGCAAATAAAGGAGTTTCACATAATCACCAATTCTTATAGTAACCCTCTTAGCTCACTAGGTCCATGGCACCAGGAAACCAGGCGTGACCATTAATGTCCACCTTTTACCCCCCAAAGCCCTATTTTCAAGTGTTTCTTTTACTAAAATATGAACAACTTATATTAACTTAAATAGTAAATCTTCAAAGCATCTCTACTTTTTAAGAGAGTCCCGTTCAGTAAGCAGAAAGCAGAAAGATGGTCATGGGATGGTTACTTAGGGTCAGGATGCCTTGAATTATCCTGAGAATGGGAGCCATTGAGTTACTAGGGTGGAGGTCCAATATTACGTCAGTTCAAGAGCAAGAGAGAGCTGCAGACCTTGAACAGGACATGGATGAGGTTCAATAAGTAGGTCCAAATGTATAAAACAAGTGGCAAAAAGAAATGAGGAAAGTAAGCATTGCAATGAGGTTCTGATACCATTTTCATGTGAAGAAGACAGAATCACAGGGTGTCTAAGATGGAAGGGATTTTAAAAAAACCCTCAATAAATTTACATCGATTACATGTCAAAATAATATTTTAATACATTGAATTTAATAAATACTGTGTATTAAAATAATTTCATATGATTCCTTTTTACTTTTTAAAATACGACTGTGGGATTTTTGCAACCATCTACGGTAGCCTCCTCCTTTTTCCAGGATGTTTAGCATGCGTCATTTCCTTCCTGCCTCTTGCTGGTCCACACTTAGAAACTTTTGCCCTGCATGTTCAATGCTTTCAGAAATAGTAGCTGCCTTAGAACACACTGAACTGATTTCAAAGGAGAAGCAGCTTCCACAGCAAAAAAAAAACCTACATGTGTGTGCGTGGAATATACTTTGCCATCTGTTCCTTTCCCAGTTTAAGCCAGGTTCCCTTTTTTATATCAAGTGATGCAATGCTGCCAAAGCTTTTGGGTCCTATATTAATAGTCAGAGATATGAGGGAAATCTTTTGAACGGAAAGTCAAGTTATTACATATTGTGAGGGATACTCACAGTTTTCCAACAGTAATTTTCTACAGTTATGTATGGATCCCCAGATACTCTGAATAGGAAAAATAACAACAACAAAGCAGTATGTTCCAAGAAGGGGTGGTTTTATATAAAGTACTTTTTATAGCATACATGTAAATAACCTAGTGTCGATTTCATTATAGAAGAGAAGAAAGGCTGGTTGAATGAGTCTATATATTTACTTAAAATAGCACAATGTTTATAGCTGATGAAGCTGTTTCAGTGAACTAATTAGTCAAGATTTATTATAGTACATGACCTGTCTCAAAATCGAGTAAATTCTTTGGCCCTTATCACAATCTGATTACTGTACTTATCATACACTCTTGTTTATTTACTTATTTACTTGTCTATCAGAAGGTAAGTTCTTGTGAAGACTTACATATCATGTGTTAAGTCCAGTCCTTATTCCAAGTATCTGGAATAGCAGCTTCTAAATAAATATCTGTTGAATCAGAGGAACAATGGGAATTCAAGAAGATTGTAGCATGGGGTCTGAGCTGGGTTCCCAAGAATGAGGTAGCTGTAAGAAGAGAAGCAAACAAGGCAGGCTATGCTGCAAGGGTGGAGAGGTTCTTGGCCACACTTATGGGTTGTTGCTGTAATTATGGGATGTTCTTGGCCACACTATGGGTTGTTGCAATGACACTAAAGAAACTATAACTCTGTGTCAATACAAACATTACTT